>NC_058404.1:64670202-64970202 GCF_002201575.2 Neomonachus schauinslandi
AGAAAGAAAGAAAGAAAGAAAGAAAGAAAGAAAGAAAGAAAGAAAGAGAAAGAAAAGAAAAAAATAGTGCTGGACTAAGAGTCAGAAGGTCAGATTTTAACTCTGGTTCTGAAGCTTAATCCCTCTGAGACTTGCCTCAGTTTCGCCATCTGTAGAACAAGGACTGGATGAGATTATCTTTGAAGTTTCTTCTAACTCAAAATTCTGTGATTTCATGAAAAACAAAGTGAGCAATCCACTTATTTAAAAGGAAAGAAAGAAAGAAAACTTATATTCAAATGAATTTTAAGTGTTCAGAAGGAAAAGAAAAACAGGCATAGAGAAAATTCTTCACAGCCACAGTAGCTTAGGTTGTGTTCCCTGGTGGCCTGGGGAGACTGTCTCCCCAAGCCCTGAGGCCCAGGCCAGCCCTGCCCCGCATTGTCCCTGGAAGCTCTTAGTCTCATCACCATAAAGAATTCCAGGAGATGCAAGTGTTGGGTATTCATCCTCTCTGAAGGCTAAGTAATATTCCATTGTATATATGGACCACATCTTCTTTATCCATTCGTCTGTTGAATGGCATCTTGGCTCTTTCCACAGTTTGGCTATTGTGGACATTGCTGCTATGAACATTGGGGTGCATATGACCCTTCTTTTCACTACATCTGTGTCTTCGGGGTAAATACCGTGTAGTGCAATTGCTGGGTCATAGGGTAGCTCTATTTTTAACTTTCTGAGGAACCTCCATACTGTTTTCCAGAGTGGCTGCACCAGCTTGCATTCCACCAACAGTGTAAGAGGGTTCCCCTTTCTCCACAACCTCTCCAACATTTGTTGTATCTTGCCTTGTCAATTTTTGCCATTCTAACTGGTGTAAGTTGGTATCTCAATGTGGTTTTGATTTGAATTTCCCTGATGGCTAATGATATTGAACATTTTTTCATATGTCTGTCAGCCATTTGTATGTCTTCTTTAGAGAATTGTCTGTTCATGCCTTCTGCCCATTTTTTGACTTGATTATTTGTTTTTAGGGTGTTGAGTTTGAGAAGTTCTTTATAGATCTTGGATACCAGCCCTTTATTTGTGGTGTCATTTGCAAAAATCTTCTCCCATTCCATGGGTTGTCTCTTTGTTTTGTTGACTGTTTCCTTTGTTGTGCAGAAGCTTTTTTTCTTGATGAAGTCCCAAAAGTTCATTTTTGCTTTTGTTTCCCTTGCCTTTGGAGACGTGTTTTGAAAGAAGTTGCTGTGGCCAATGTCAAAGAGGTTACTGCCTATGTTCTCCTCTAGGATTTTGCTGGAGAAGATTATGCTCAGTGAAATAGGTCAAACAGAGAATGACAATTATCATATAGTTTCACTTGTTTGTGGTACATAAGGAATAGCATGGAGGACATTAGGACAAGGAAGGGAAAAATGAGGGGGGGAAATTGGAGGGGGAGATGAACCATGAGAGACGATGGACTCTGAGAAACAAGCTGAGGGTTCTAGAGGGGAGGGGGGTGGGGGGATGGGTTAGCCTGGTGATGGGTATTAAAGAGGGCACGTACTGCATGGAGCACTGGGCGTTATACACAGACAATGAATCATGGAGCACTACATCAAAAACAAATGATGTACTCTAAGGTGACTAACATAACATAATAAAAAAAATTATTAAAAAAAAAAAAAAAGGAATTCCAGGAGAGACCAGACACACAACAAACAGTTGAACAGCACAGGTAGGAAAGTTTACTCAAGTGAGAGTAAGCTCTAGAGATGTGACGGTGGGTGAGCTCAAGGGAGAGCTGCACTGGGGGTTTGGATCTCTGTCTTTTATTGACAGATGTTAATGAGGGCGTGGAATATTTATTACCTGGGGAGGAGATTTCTTGGGAGCGGGGTTTCATGCCTTTTCTCCCTTACTTGCTTAGCATCTCAGCCTGCTTTGTCTTGAGCCTGTCCGGTTTGATCCAGCTTCTTGTTGGCTTCGTTTTTGGAATGCTGCCATAAGAGTTCTCTAACTTTCCTCATAGCTGGCCATGACTCCCCGTTTTAAAGCCTAACTAACTCTCTACTCGAACAGTTGCATAGCACAGCATGCTGAGTAAACAGAAGTCCAAGGTCTGCGTCCTAAAAGAAGGAACATATGTGCTTTCTTAATCTTGCCTGTTACCCTTTAAAGCAAATCATGGTGAGAAAAACAAGATATACTGTATATTTAAAAAGGAAAACCATTAAAAGGCATGACTAAAGGGAGAGAGGGGGAGAAGAAAGGAAGAAGGAAGAGAAAGGAGGAAAGAAGCAAAGAGAGGAGAGGAGAGTATGAGGACAGTTGAAGATGAGGAGGCATCCTGAAAGGTGACTAGAAGCTAGATGTCAGGGTCCGGGCCACACTTCGTTTTTTCTTATGAGTTGTAAGCAGGTGGTTAAAGGCTAAAGTAAATTAGATTTGAGTAGTTCTTGACAGCAAAGCTGTTCTGCAGCCCCGAGACGCACATGGAAGTTTTCTGACCCTAAGAAAAGAGGCAGGCAGACTGGGCTGAAAGCCATCTTCTCCTTGGCACAGTAAAGAAAATCAAGTTGATTCAAAGTCTAAGCAACTTAGCTTAGTTGAGTCTAAGAAAGATAATTATATTTTCTCAAAAGCTAGGGTTTCTGTAAATGCAGAGCTAGTTTAATACAGAAGTTGAAATTTCAATGGAGTATTTTATCAATAAACAACACTAACAAATTTTTGAGCCAGATCTTTTCAGCAGCTAGGAAGTGACTTATCTCTTAAGACACTGATAATCTCCTATTGGGCTCTTTATATATAAGATCATCCCAACAGTCAACTGTGTCTGAAGGACCACACGGAGAAGTTCCAGTAATGCCCAGTTATGATTCACTACTCCCATTTCATTCAGTCAGTCACCAGATATATACTGAGTGCCAGTCACTGTCCCTGGTACTGAGATTATAGTGAAGAACAAGTGAAATTTTGGATCTTAGAGAATATACAATCTTGTGGGGGTAGGGATGAAGGCAGGGAGTTTGAAAATGGGTTAGTTGTAATATTTTGAAAGAGATTTAAAAATGGTATAGGAGATAATTATTTCTAGGTGAAAAATTCTTCATTTCACAACTGTCTCACTGTTCCATCAGGGGAACAATTTAATAAAGGAAATTAAGATGAAAAGGTTGCCACACGAATGTCAAGAACCAGAGCTAGGAAGATGCACAAAGACAACCCTGTCCACATTGGCTGAGAAAAATTACCAAGTGTCTGTGGAATGCTGTTCATTCCCACAGATATTTATATCAAGAAACAGGTTATATAAATGATTGAAGCAATCTGATTTTATGATGATAAGTGACAAATAATGCAGTCCAGGGGATATGATGAGGCATAGTGAAGACTATGGCATTCTGGAATAGATGTGCCTCCTCTAAATAGAGTAGTAACTACTCATCTCTCGTGGCCTGTGGCCAAATCGACTACTTTGTCAGATGAAGCACAAATTCCAGAATTAATATATCTCTTCTAATTTTTAAAAATAACAGTAACTAACTCAAACTTGAAAACCATTCAGGCAAAGGAAAACTGATCTGAAGGCTAGAATCAGCTCACAAGCTAAGAGTTTATGATCTCTGCTGGATAGAAATGCCCATGTATCTCCGCAAGTATTTGCCCAGCAGAGTATGACATGGTGCAGCAGAAAGGACGTAGACTGGGTATCCAGACTAGCTGGAGTCAGACCCCCAGTGAAGTTGCTCTGCAGGTTTCGGTGAGTCTTGTGTCCTGAAATGGGATCTATTGGAAAAATGGAAGGTAGAAGGATGGCAATACTACCTTCTTTGCCAACTTTTCAGGATTCTACTGGGAAATTAAATGATATAAGTGAAAGTACTTTGTCAGTGGTGAATTCCTACAAAGTGATATTATCTTTCCCAGTTCTCCATTATGAACATTGTAGCAAGTTCATTTTTCCAATCTTCCTCAGTCAGTATTTAGGATTGAATTCACTTTAAGGCCAACAAGAGAGTAGCATGCACATTTTCAACGAGCTATTTATGGAGCATTGAATTATTTTAGGCATTCATGCATTGATTAATTTGTGGTCCAGTAATTTCAAATGTATAGTCATCCAGATAAGAGTTGTGCTGGTTTAAATTTGCAAGTTTATCTAGAGGGAACTTGCTGAGCAAATTAATAAAGTAAGCAGAATTAAGACAGGAAAAACATCAACATCTTGAAACCTTTTCAGGAGTTCATAAAAAAATGTTAAAATAATTAGCCTTGCCTGGCATATTTGAACAAAATTTATTTTGTGCTTACCTCCTAAAGGGTTGCATTCAGTCTACTGGGCAGCAGTTTGCATAGAAACACCTGATATAGTAATTAATTATTTTTATAGACTCATTGAGATATTTCTTTTAAAGACTTACACAAAGTAATCCAATAGTTCAGTTATTTTCATTTACCCCCTCTGACTAGTGTGATGATTCAGAACTTGAGCTCTGGAGTCAGCCTGCCAGGGTGTGGGTCCTTGATCGTGGTCATTGTAGCAAGTGACTGAATTTCTCCATGCTTGTGTTTCCTCCTGGGCTAAAGTGGAGATAACAAAAGCATGGACCCCCTTGTATGGTTGTTCAGAGGTCTGACGAGAGAGTACATGTAAAGCACTTAGCAGTGTGTCTGGAACATGATGAGAATACAGGTTAACTACCCGTATGTGTAAATTTTAAGTGACTTGAATTTCAACTTCTCAGTATTTTTTATGGTCCCAGAATTTTCAAGTTAAAAGTATCTTTTGAGATTACAACTGGTCTCTGAAGCTATATAAAGTGGTAGACCTCTCCTCCTTTTTTAATGCAATTTTATTTGAAATTCAAAAATATGAAAGAGGTAAAAGGATACTAAGCACCCCTGTCTTCCTTAGACCACTCTTCCCTGTGACATCCATAGACCAGTTTGTGCAACTGTATGCCTCACCTGGGGAAGACAGAAGATGGGGGCCGTGAGAAGAGTGGGGGGTGGGGGGAATTATTTTGTGTACAAATTAATCCCTAAACTTGGTCTCTTTTGACTTGAGTCTACCCATTAAAGGTGTGATCCTGATGGTCAGGACTTGGATCACGGACCTTCCTTGATTTATAAATAAATAAATAAATAAATAAATAAATAAATAAATAAATAAATAAAATCTTTAAAAAAAACAAAGAGACACCCCCACCAAAGTCATGACAAATTAACAGGTCTAGCTCTTCATGGGCCATCATTTATCTCCTTCATAAAAGATTTAGATTTTAGATTTTTGTGGAAATTAGAGGATGTCAGGGCTTGAAACTTGTAACATACAACCCAAGTGATACTTAAAGACTTCCAGTGGGGAGAGAAAGAATGAGTTTTTTAGTATTCTTCAGGAAACTGCCATAGCATTGGTATCAGAACTTGACAAAGAAAGCTTAATTGCTTAAATTGCATGTTTATGTTTCGAACTCCCATCAATTTAGAAGAAATGAAAGAATAGATTTTAAGAAATCCCTTAGAAGTACCTAATAAAAAGCGTTCAGTGATATACTAGAAAAAGCAAGTTGAGCAAATATTTCAGAGACTAAAATAAAAGGGCAAAAAAAGGAGTAAAACATTTTTTTTTCAAAGTCTTAATAAAAGTGGTCTAGAATTTGGTTAAGAAAATTCCCAGATACTTAAAGAACAAAGCAGAGAAAATTATCAAAGAAGTAATACAAGTGTGCTTCTGAAAAATGAAGGGCATGATCATCTGGCACAAATGAATAAAGACTTAGCTACAGGTAGGCTACTGTAAAAATTCAGGATATAAAGAATAAATAAAAATGGTAAATTCTGGAAACTTTCAAAGGGCTTCTGATGAATTCCATGCAATCAGAATTATGGTGGTCTTCTCAACAATATATGCTTAGGAGATGGTGCAGTAAGAATTTGAATATTCTAAAGAAATATTCAACTTTAGTACTAACCAAGTATACCTATATAACTTAGGAATAGAATAAAGATTTTCAGGCAATCCAAGGATTCTAAAAATTTACATCCCATGCCCTCTTAGGAAACTTTTCAAGGGAGTGCTTGAACAAAATAAGGGACTTGATACAGGAAAAACACGAGGATTGGAGAAGCACAAGAAAGCAACATAGCAGGGGGCAGGGAGCAAAGGAGCTTCCGGGACAAAGGTTGTACACCAAACATTTCTAAACTATTTGAAAGCAATCACCCCTGGGAAGAGTGCAGAGGAGGAGAGCAGGAGGGAAAAAAAATAAAAAAGGAGACCAAGACAGTGACCAGCTCAGAATGGAGAATAAAACAGAAGCCTCAGGGTTAGAGGTCCCCGGGAAAAAAAAAAAATCAATTGATAGGATATCTGATTTGCTTGAGAAATAAAATTAAAGGCTTTGGATAGATGCAATAAAGGATATAAAAAAATAAGGTAGGTACATCTTAAGCAAAGAGTTGAAAGGAAATTATCTTTAATATGCAACAGAAATGTATTGATTAAGTGAATTATTACTCCTGAGCAGCAATTCTCAAGATTTTGGTCTCAAGATTCTTTTACACTCTTACTAATTATTGAAGACACCAAATAGCTTTGGTTTATGTGGGTTATATCTATCAATATTTACCATATTAGAAATTGAAAGTGAGAAATGTTCATATATGTACTTATGAAATCATTTAAAAGTAACAAGAAACATTTGCATGTTAAGACAGATCTATTTTTTATGAAAAATTATATTTTCCAAAGCACAAAAATATTTAATGAGAAGAGTTGCATTGGTTTACATTTTATAGATCTCTTAAATGTCTGGCCTAATAGAAGACAACTGAAATCTCATATCTGCTTCTGCATTCAGTCTGTTGACCATACATCATGTACCTTCTGGGAAATCTCACCATTCACAAATCTTTAGGAATTATTATTAAAGAGTTTTGACACCTGAAAAGGTCCCTTGAAAGGGTCTCCAGATGACACTTTGAAAAACACTCCTCTACAGTAATACTTGACTTCTAAATGAATACCATTTTACATAGTTATAATTTCTTAAATTGATATATCCAAAATAGTCATACAGTTACCCTGAGAGTATGAATGTGAGTGAGGAGTGCTCTGGCTAGCATTAAATCATCAATGATAATAATAACTGATCAAAAGATGATGTGTAATATCAATGAGTTGTCAATAGCAGCAGAAGCATACTACATAAAATGATAGAGGTAAATATCAGAAGTATCACCCAGCATCTTGTGCATCATCTCTAGATGATGGTAAAGAAGGGTGCAGAAGGGTAGAACAGGAGACTGTCATAAAATGAATTTCTATGAATTCTTTAAAATGAACATTTCCTATAGATTTATGGAAATAATCTCAAAATATGAATCAAGTTTTGATGATTCAGTAGGCCTCAGGTGGGCCATGAGATTTTGCATTCCCCACAAGCTTCCAGGTGATGCCAATTAGAACCATGCTTCCCATAGCATTTACTTACATAAGGAGAAAATTGTTCTTAACTCAGAACTTTAAATCATTCTGATGGTATCAGAAAGAAAGCCTCAAGTAGGTACTAGATTGTCTTTTACATCTCCCATATTTCCCAAACTCTGTGAAGGATAGTCTCGGAACTTTCATCAGGGAACAGTATCTACCTAATATTTAAAAGGAAATAGTGGGCAAACTGGTAAAATCCTAATAAAGTCTGAAGTTTAGTTAAAATTAATGAACCTAATATTGGTTTCTTTGTTTGACAAATGTATCATGGTAATATAAGATTTGAACATTAGGGGAAACTATAAATCTATACTTATTCCAAAATTAAAAATTTATTTTAAAATGTTAAATAAAAGACTAAATAACAGAGAGGTAAAAGCCAAAATACTCCGATTAGACCAGTGAGAAAAGGAATAAAAGGGGGACCCAGAATCCTTCCTGTTCTTCATTCCCCTTTAACCTCTGATATTTCCTGAAACTCTAATAAATCTTTGGCCTCTACAGAAGAAAGATTGGAAACCACCGAATCTAACATTTTATTTTATAAGGAAAAAAAACACGAGACCCAAAGATTATTAAGCATCTTACTCAAAATTACACATTTGTGTAAAATAAGGACCAGAATGGAAGATTTCCTTCTGTGTCATGCTTGTTGCTTTTCACCCACTGCAGGTTTTATTTAGATATGTCTACTTTCTTCTCTAAAATAGAGAGGTTTTCTTCAATGTGACCACAGGATAGACTCACATATGTCACCCAAATTGCCCTCATGTGAGACTGACCTATGTGTGATCACACAAGTTAATCAAAGGCCAGATGGCCCACTTATGAGAACTGAAGTCATTGGAGAAACATGAGTTCTGTCTTCTTGGGTAAAATTCCTGTTTTCCTGTGATCCTATAAGTGTTTGCATGGAAGCTATGTAGATTACCTTGTCAATTGATGAGGTTAAAGGCCTTGCCTAAGAAGGCAAGTTATGGCTTAGTATTTGCTTGGATTTTGATATTCTTATCTTTTATTATTATTATTATTATGTTCAATTAGCCAACATATAGTACATCATTAATTTTTGATGTAGTGTTCAACGATTCATTAGTTGCGATAATATCCAGTGCCCATCACATGTGCCCTCCTTAATACCCATCACCCAGTTACACCATCCCCCCACCCCCCTCCCTTCCACAACCCTCAGTTTGTTTCCTGGAGTCCAGGGTCTCTCTTGGTTTGTCTTCTTCTCTGATTTCGTCCCATTTAGTTTTCCCTCCCTCCCCCTATGGTCCTCCATGCTATTCCTTATATTCCACATAGGAGTGAAACCATATGATAATTGTCTTTCTCTGCTTGACTTAGTTCACTTAGCATAATCCCCTCCAGTTCCATCCATGTCAATGCAAATGGTGGCTGTTCATTCTTTCTGGTGGCTGAGTAATATTCCATTGTATATATGAACCACATAGTCTTCATCCATTCATCTGCTGACATTCTTATCTTGACTGAGAAAGCCTAATGTTTAGGATTGAATTGGAAGCTGTCCACGACTACGTCTTTGGCACACTGCCCGAACAATATGACCAGTTTTCTACCTGACATCTAGTCGGTGAGCCACCGTTGATGCTATGCCTACACAGTTGTCACTTCTAGAGGTACACATAAAAAGCAACGTGTTCATGCATCCTTTGGCATCCTTTAAATTATTCATGGGTTTGGAGTGTTGGGTTTTGCCTCCAAAGACATAGAGCCTCACGAGTAACCTTGGCCTTTAATGTAGGTGATGGGCTTATCTATTAGGCTTCCTGTCTATTACCCTGGAGAAAGAAAATACATACCATTTGGAACAAAACCTTTCTTTGTTCTTAGCCTTCATGCTCAGTGGCGCACTGTGCTCTGTGGCCTGGCATATGTTGGAGCTGTCCCTGTCTACCCATTCACACTATCCGAGGTCATGGGAGCTTGGGCTAGTGCTTCTCAACTTAGTTATCACAGAGGCAGTTCCTTCACTCCTAATATGTGTCTCTCAGGTCCCAATTCCCTGGAAGCCAGGGAAACACAAAAGGGAAGGGCAGCCTAGCCACATGATGTGTCTCCTTCACTCAGGGCCAATCTCTAGTAATGTCAGATGAATCACAGCCTGAGACTCTATTGAAAATGAAATGTATACTGCAGTTGAAGCCAAAGAAAAGCATAGCTCTGCTTACCTTTAAACAAAAACTCTTTATGAAAAGAAAATCCAAACTCCTCATTCAAAATTGCCTTATGGTGATTTTGAGAAGCAGAGTATCAAAATTGTGTATTTAGAACAGTGCCACAAAGTGGTGCTTTCTGGGGGAGGGGGGAGGAAACAAGCTTGTTCAATAACGTAAGTTTTTAAAACAGGCTTTGTCTTGGAGGCCTGATGATTTACAGATAAATCTTTCCTCAACCCTGCCAAGATAATTGGACTGAAGGGCACATATGTTAACAGGTTTTGTCTTCTATTCAACTAATAACTAGCTTTGTTGTGGTAATCTGTATTATGCTCATTATTTAAGACTATGCAATATGGCAGGTGATATTCCTCCTGGAGAAGCTCTGTGGGGTACTGCTGGGGAAGTCAACAGAAACAGGGCAAGATACAGTTTTTTTTCTTAGCAGAATGGACTTTCAGAGAATATGCAGGAACTCCTGGACTTCTCTTGCGGGTGGGGTGGTCTAGAGGAGAGGGGGCAGACTCTTGAATAGAACCTTGCACTTGCTGCTTTTTCTTCCTGCTCTTCTGACTGAATGTCTTGTCCACCTCGATTTTTCATCTGTTTTCTAATGAGGTTCATGATAAAAAGTGAGAACTGGTATTCCATAGGTCAGGTAACACTGCCTTAGATAGTAGATTAGTTTTATTTTAACATAATTTGGTAGATGGTTTGCAATCTTGAAATACCAGAAGGTCCTGCATTGCCATGGATTTCTTGATGCAACTAACCCATGTTGTCAAGGCAATACACTCCATGTTTTTTCTCCTCTAGAAAACCATTCCAATGTTGCAAATCTTAAATCATAATCATCTTTTATAATACACAGGGTCAAACACATCCCCTGTATGCACAAAGCTATTACTTTTTTATAAGATATCGTCTCATTATAGTAGGAGAATTTGACTTGAGGGATAATGTGTGTATGAAAGCATTAAAGTTACAATAATCCCATAGCATTTATGTTCTCTCTCTGCATTTCCAGGACATGTGAGGTTGTTTGCTGCAAGCAGGACATTTTTGAAGCTCTAGTATCAATGTTGACATATTTTGACTAATTTCTATGTAAACTGATTGCAATCAACAGCTTTTTCATGGTTTGTGAAATTAAATCACCTAAAAGACAAAGTATTTTCTGAGGTTACTATCACCCACCTGTTGTATATTTGTTCCCTGTTGAGTCAAGGCCCAGTTTTGAAAGTTCTTCCATGTAATTGGGATAAATCCGCAACTCTCTGAGAGGCTGGGACAGCATCACACAGGAACTCAGAGACTGACATCATGGAGGACAGTGTCCCCTCAGAGATCTGGGTTGTTTGAGTGGTTGGTTTAAAAGAAAATCCCAATGAAAGCATAGTAAGGATCATTTTACTCCTTTTGCTAGTTCACTCTTAACAAGAAAATTGGATTCTTTCTGAGGTTTAAAAATTTAAAGACTTCGTTTTTAACCCAATCTTGACAATACTACTCACAGGCTACATTGAACTTACATAGTGATCGGAAGTAATTCTTAGTCACTCATCCAGTACTATTGGCCTGGGTTTCTAGTTAGTTTTCAAACATTTAGAAGACTTCCTGCCCCTTACATTTTTATTCAAAAGTTGATTGCATAAAAGGTAGCCATGTTTCATTTCATGATTCCCAAAGGTTTCAGAACAAAATATGTGGCTTTAAATGAAGTTTCTATATGGGTCTTAATGGCTCAGAGCATTTTCATGTTGCATGTTTATTAGATAAAACATACCTCAGCTCCTTTCAGCTGCCATTCTTATTTCAATAAGCTAAAGAATTTTATTCATATAAAATAGTACAAATTATCATATCCACTGTTGAAGAATTGGCATTATTTTCTTTCCATTATTGTGATTTGACAGATGAGGCATTCAAATGTCAATCTACAAAGGCTTTTAGGTTACTTAGCTCAGCCCTCGCCTGTTATATCCTTCAGAAATTATTAGCACTCCATCACAATGCACAAAGGATTTTAGCCTGCTTGCAGAAACACATGCCAAAAAGTAAAGCCAATGGTTAAGGAGGTTGTAGGAAAAAGAAGTGAGTGAAGTAAAATCATAAGGCAAACATGAAGAAGATGCATACCATGGGTCCTGTAAGCTAGTCAGATGGGAAGAGTAGTTTGTTTGTTTCCAAAAAGATTAGCAGCCAAAGCAAAGAGAGAAATGTGGTGAATGAAATAATTTATAGTATATAAATATAAATATGTTAGCAAATACATAGGTTATCAGATTACTGAGGTCCTAGGAAAATTTTCATCTTGGGTTAACACTAAGTAAATTTGGTAAAGGTGTATATCATTTACAGTAATTATACACTAAGATGCATTATATTAATGGCCACAATAATCAACCAGAATTTCCTGGTTGCTTACTGGTGCCCAGCACTGTGCCGCACGCTTTGCTGTATACCCAACCTCATTTAACCCTCCCGAGAAACATGGAATAGGTGTTCTTTTTTCTTTTTTTTAAAAATATTTTATTTATTTATTTGACAGAGAGAGAGAGAGCACAAGCAGGGGGAGCGGCAGAGGGAGAGAGAGAAGCAGGCTGAGCATGGAGCCTGACCTGGGGCTTGATCCCAGGACCCTGAGATCATGACCTGAGCCTAAGGCAGATGCTTAACCAAGCTACCAAGGCTCCCAAAATAGGTGTTCTTATCATAATGTCACAGGTGAGAAAACTCAGGCTTCGAGAGGTTAAAGAAACTAAGGTCTCCATTCTACCCAGTAGAGCTGGGATTCAGTCTTAAATCAACGTTATGCCCAAGTCAGGGGTTTTAAGCATTATCCCAGACTGCCTCTGTGGTCTGAATTAGGGAGTGATCATATCTGCCTGGATTGTTAGGAAATGCTTCCCAGGTAGGGAGGGAGTTGAAATTGGTAATGAGTGGTGACTAGATGTCTTACTGTGAGATATTAACAGTTGAGGACATTTTATGCAAGAAAACAGTACATTTAAATGCACACAGGATGGGGCGCCTGGGTGGCTCAGTCATTAAGCGTCTGCCTTCGGCTCAGGTCATGATCCCAGGGTCCTGGGATCGAGTCCCACATCGGGCTCCCTGCCCGGCAGGAAGCCTGCTTCTCGCTCTCCCACTCCCCCTGCTTGTGTTCCTGCTCTCACTATCTCTGTCTCTGTCAAATAAATAAATAAAATCTTTAAAAAAAAATAAATGCACACAGGATGAATAATTCACAAATTGAAAACAGCTGGCTTTGCCAGAAAAAAGGATAACCATTGGCAAGTTTCCCAACCTCCCATCCTCATCTACAGTGGAAATAATAATAGGATGTCCATCATAGAGAGGTTTTGAGAATTAAATTTACAATGTAAAGCTATTAATATTATTGTTAAGACAGATATTAGACGAAGTTAAACAGAAAGCAAGAGCCAGGTTGGGGTGCCTGGGTGGCTCAGTTGGTTGAAACTCCACCTCTGGGTTTCAGCTCGGGTTGCAATCTCGGGGTTGTGGGATCCAGCCTCGTCGTGTCCTGTCGGGCTCTGCACTCAGCAGGACTCTCTCTCTCCCTCTGCCCCTCCCCCTGCACACACTCTCTCTCTCAAATAAATTAAAAAAAACATCTTTAGAAAGTAAGGGCCAGGTTATATCAGATACTTTGCTAAAGAATTTCAACTTTATCCAGAAGGGCATGGGAAGACAGTAAGAGTATTATATAATGAATTAATATATTAGTACTTTTGAAAGATCACTCTGCAGCGATGTGTAGAGAATGAATTGCCCAGGTAGGTAAGCCAGGCACAACATGCAAGCTAGAAAACCATATGGACTCAATTAAAGCAGTACTGAGGTGATGGAGAGGGAGGTATTTGATAGGGTTTGGTTACAGAGCTACAAGAGCTGACGCTGAGAGATAAGGTGTAGGAAACAGTCCATGATGGGTCTCAGCTTTCTGCCTTGAGTGATTGGGTAAAGGGTTTCATTATTAACCAGGGAAGAATACACATGCAGATGAGAAAATTTGGGGAAATAACATAAGAAACACAGTGAGGACACATGAGCTTGAGATGTCTACGAGCCAGCCAGGTAAAGGAGTGAGTCTGAGAGAGGCTGAATCTGGAAAGAAATGTGGGTGGAAGTCATCAGGATATCCCTGGTAATGGAAGCCTCAGACTCAGACGAGTCAGTGAAGAGTGAGGTGTGATGAGAACGTGGATGAAGACGGAGCCCTGGGGACCAAGATGTAGGAGCAAGTGGGTAAGAGAGGCCGAGAGAGAATGCTGGACAACAGCAGCCAGAAAGGGGCAAAAGACCAGGGAAAGGTGACACTCTTGAAGCCAAAGGCTTCAAAAGAAGGTGGAAGAGTCAGGTAGTGTCAAGTGCTGCAGACAACACTCAGAGTGAGCCAAAAATTTCAGTGGAGTAACATTTTCAACAGCTGCATTTCAGAGGGTTGAAGAATTTACAGAAGGTAAGAAAGCGCTGACATTCAGAGAAAGATAGAATATGCTTTCTAAAATGCTTTTGGTGGAGCAGAGGACCAAAGGACGTGTTTTTTTTTCACTGGACATAAACATATAAGGGTTCTTAAAAATCAGAAAGATAAGCAACCAATAGGAAAAAATATGGGAAAAAGCAATACAAAAAGAAATGCAAATGGTCAGTAAACACACACACACACACACACACACACTATTCCATCTTACAAGCAATCCAAAATATGAACACTTGAACAGTCTAGTATCAATTTTATCCTCTTATATTGGCATTTAAAACATGCTCATAGTGAGATAATTTTCCCAGAGGGCAAATTTGACATGTACCAGAAGTCTTAAATATGTCATACAATGTCTCCATCAAATTTTATTTCTAAAAATTGGCCTTACTGAAGTAATCATGGATGTGCACAATACTTTGCTACATTAATTCTTGGCACAGTATTAGCTATAACAGTGAACAAACAAAACTGTTTGAGGTTTCAAACAGTAATACTTCCAGAAGAAATCATAGGAGAAAATTTGGATGACTTTGGGATAGGCAAAAATATTTAGATACTACACCCAAAACAACCAAAATTTCTAATGGTGAGCTGGTAGGAGAGACTTCAGTTGAGCTATGTGATAACATATATGCAACCATGAAAAATGAAAGGCAGTGACATTCATGATGTACTGTTACATTTAAAAAACTTTTCACTGAAGTATGTTAGCATAATGTTTCTTTTTTTATTTAAAAATGAAACATATTCAACATTGTACTGAAGGTTCTAGCCAGGGTAATAAAGCAAGGGAAAAAAATTCAAATTGGAAACAACTAAGTAGAACTGTGTTTGTTCGCAGATGACATAATTATCTATGTAGAAAATCAGATGGAATTTCCAAAAAGCTATTAGACTACTAAGTGAATTTAGCAAAATTACAGGGCACAAGATCAATATATAAAAATCAAATCTATTTCTATATACTAATAACAAACTTTTAAATTAGAAATTGTTTTAAAACAACATTTCTGATAGCACTAAAATTATTAAATACTTAGGGATAGATCTGATAAAAGAAGCACAAGACTGTACATTGAAACCAACAAAACACTGCCGAGAGAAATTAAAGACCTACATAAACGGAGAGATCTAGTGTATTCACAGATTGGGAGCCTCAATGTTGTGGTCAATTCTCCCCCACCCCAAATTGACTTACAGATTTAACACAACCCCAATTTTTAAAAAAATCCCAGCAGGCTTTTAAAAAATAAGCTGTCTAAATATAAAATTCACATAGAAATGCAAAGGAACTAGAATAGCTAAATCAATTTTTAAGAAGAACAAATTTGAAGGAATAACACTACCTAATTTAAAGACATATTATAAAGCAACAGGAATTAAAGAATGTAGTAATATTCATCGAGACTGACAAATAAATCAATGGACCAGAATGGAGTCCAGAAACAGACCCACACATATATACTCAAATAATTGTTTTAACAAAGATGCAAAAGCGATTCAATAAGGAAAGCATGGCCTTTTTAATAAATGCAAAAAAATATTATCCACGTCTCCTTCTATATTTAAAATTAACTCAAACTTTAACCTATAAATGTGAAACCTAAAACAATAACACCTCTAGAAGAAAACATAGGAGAAAGCCTTTGGGTTAGGCAAAGATATTTAGATATGACCCTAAAAAAATCCATAAATGAACAAATTGGTATCCTGGATTTTGTCAAAATTAAAAACATCTATTATTCCAAAGTCATTGTTAAGTTAATGAAAGGTCAAGCCACACATTGGGAAAAAATATTTCCAAATGATATAGCTGATAAGGGACTTGTGTTTCACTTGTATAAAGAACTCTGAAATCTCAACAGTAAAATAATCAAACAACCCAACAAATTAAAATGGACAAGGCATTTCAATAAACACTTCATCCAAAAAGTTACACAGATGGCAAATGAAAACATAAAAGATGTTCAACATCATTAGTCATTAGAGAAATGCCAGTTAAAACCCACAGTGATACCACTATGCACCTATTAGAACGGTTAAAATTAAACAGGCTGATCATACCAAAAGTTGGGAAGGCTACGGAGGAACTGGAACCCTCACTCATTGCTGGAGGAAGTATAAAATGGTATAGCCACTATGGGAAGAAGTCTGGCAGTATTTTAAATAGTTAAACATATGCCTATGATATAATCTAGCTATTTCACCCCTAGGTATTTATCTGATAGAAATAAAAACGTATGTTCTTACAAAGACTTGCACATTCAGTAGTCCCCAAACTGGACACAGCACAAATGTTCATCAAGTGAACAAATAAACAAATTGTAGTATGGCCATACAATAGGAATGCTATCAGCAATAAAAGGAATGACTATTGATACAAGATACAATGCGTGAATTTCAAAATAATTAAGCTGAATGAAAAAGGCCAGACAAAAAAAGACCATATATTGTTATAATAAACTCTAGAAAATGCATGCTAATCTATGACAAAAGACAAAAATGCCTATCACTAGTTGCCTGGAGAAGGTGCAGGGGAAGAGTTGGGTGGGAGAAATTACAAAAGGATAAGAGGAAACTTTGAGGAATGATAGATACATTCATATTCTTCATATATTTATATCACCTGGGGTGATAGCCTCGCAGGTGTATAAGTCAAAAATTATCAGCTTTTACACTTTAAATATGTGCAGTATACATGTCCCTTATCTCTCAAAGTCACTTTTTAAAATTGTGTCAACAAAGCACTGTTTGGGGCTTGGTGGCTCACAGTTGTTCAATTCTTGCTTCTTCCAACTAATTATAGGGTAGAAGCCTTCCCACTACCACTCCACTAGATGTCCAAGGCTGACCACCCCCCTTCCTCTATGTGCAAATATTCTGGAACACTGTAAAAGGGAGTGTCTGCCCCAGCTCTGCAGATGGGAGAAGAGCATTGTGGCCCAGAAGAGGACACTCCTTTTTGGTAGCCAATGGCTGAAGCAGTGGATGGAGGTAAAATCCTGTCCTCCCGGGCTCCACTGATGGGATGAATAATAGGCTAGAACACAAGTGCCGACAATCAGAGGTTTTTAAGTTAAGGCTGGATGGTCTTAGAGAGGTGACTCAGACCCTGCATGGATTCCATCTTGTCAGCAATGTCTCCCAAAGTGGTCCTCTGTTAGACACATTCTCCCTGAAGAGTGAGACCTCTCTGCCTGCTAAAGCAGCTTGTAGATGACTCCTGTTCTCATCCAGCCTCCCAACATGGGTATGTTTTTCCTCCTCCCTCGATCCTTTGACCTCTTCTTAGCACAAAGGAAAACTTCCTTCAAACTTTCCTGATTATCAATCACTCCCCTTATCTCTCCACCTCCATTCTGTTGGGGCTTCAAAGAAATAAAGATATATATGAATTAAATTTCCATTTTAAAATGGTCTGAATGTTTATATACTCATATGTTGCATATGCACATAAAGAAGAAAAGATTAAAGAGACACATTGAAGATGAGATTACTCATGATTTTATTTGATTTGCTTTTCTGTCTTTTATCAGTTTTCTATAATGAACATGCAGTTAAAAAAAGCAATGAGCTAATATAAAGCAAGAACTGTGAGAGACATGCAAGTGTTTATGTGAAAGGAAAGGGGGCTTCATATAGAGAGAGAGAATTTAAAAATAAATGAAAAGATACAACCAAAGGGTCCAGAGTCACAGGGAATGACTAGTTTGGACGGCAGAGGGACATTTTGGCCTCTTCTTCAATAAGAGGAAAGGAAATAAGAAGGGTGTGATGCAGTTATAAATACGGTTTTAGTCTAAAGACAGGAAGTTAAGGGAGTTTACCCTTGAGAGTATCAATGTTCTCCAAAGTAGAAGCTATATTTACTAAGACCCACTGTTAAGACATCAGTTCTTTCCCTCCCTTGGAGGGAAAAACAAGTAGCGGAAACTACTAGTCAAGTCACCCTCTCTCCAGTTTGCCCTCCATCTAGTTATAAGAACAGCCTTTAAAAACCCTGGTAAGCCTTAAACCCTAAACTCCTTCCTATCTTTCTCCTTGGAGATTGCTTAAACTTGGACCACACCTCAAATCCATGGCCTGGGACAATCCACATCCTTCTTTAAAATTAATGTATTTATCTTTTTATTATGTTCAGTTAGCCAACATACCATATATCATTAGTTTTTGATGTAGTGTTCAATGATTCATCAGTTGCGTCTAACACCCAGAGCTCATCCCAACACGTGCCCTCCTTAATGCCCACCCACATCTTGCACCTGCTTTCTGCAAGCACTTGTAACATCTTTTCTGTTTCTATATACTCTGTCCATACAGGCTATCCGACCTCTGTTCATATAAATCAAAGATCAGTCACTTTGTGGATTTTGTCCCCAAATTCACTTACCTCACCATTTGGTGAGTCCAGCAGCAGGTGAGCAATCTCATCATGAAGCCAGAGGCATCCACCTCCTCTCAGCTACCCAACAAACTTAACTCCTCCTTCTCCCCATTTCCTCAGAAGGACAGACAAACTCTGTCTGGTGTCTCACTCAAAGAGATCAGCCCACATTTGTGTCCCTGTGGTCTTGCTTTTCACTTCAACTAGGCACAATGAAATTTCTTTTGAACAAATTCCATGAGGGAAATCTGGGAAGAACATCTGCTACTTTTCCCCACACATTAATCCATGTCGATCTTGGGCTCCAGATTCCCTGGCTTTGGGTTGATACTCAAGGCTCTTCATCATCTGGTCCTGCCCACTCTCCCCACCTCACTGCTTGCCTTTTCACCTCTTGCTCACACTCTGAGTCTTTGCAGTTTCCTCAGACAAATCTCTATTTACAGAACCCTGTAAATTTTCACATAACCTGAAGTTCACCTTCCCCTCTTTCCCTTTTGTCATGCTCAGCTCAAGCACTGGAAGCATTTTATGATCTTTAATAGAAAGGGGATGTTTAAAAAGGGGGGGGGATGTTTAAATGGGAATATTAAACATTCCTGCTCCATTTTCAATGTGGATAACTGACCTTCACCTCTTGTCTTTTATAAGGACAAGTTAGTAGAATACTATTAGATTGGCTTACTATTTGATTCCTAACCCTTTGCAGGGATTCAGTGGCATTAGAGAAATTGACAACTGAATCTGCTGTGGAAAAAGGTGTTTTATCAGAATTTTAATGACTGGGAATGAAGGACCTGGGTGAGAGGAGCAAGAACCCCATTTTTATTAGACTTCCAAAGAGACTGGAGGAAAAAAGGACAGGCTATTAAATGAGAACTTTTGAATAAGAATTCCTCTTGTATTCACTTTTCACTCTTAAGGTCTAGGAAGAAAAATGGAATCTGTTCTAGAATGTGAACAAGTATTGCTTGTGTCTCAAGAAATTCCACAGAGAGAGTAACCAGACGTAAGGGATCCTTGCTCAAAACAGATTTCTTGGCAAGGGCTCTGGGAGGTCCAGAACAAATTGTTTTTGGTGTCCTCTAAACTGACAGAAAATGCTTGGCTACCCAAAAGCTTTCCTTGGTTGAAAGCAACTTCTTCTTAAATGGAAGAACACAAGGTTTGGGGATGGCAGGATGGGACACAGTTGTCTTTCTTATACGGCAAAATATGGAAACAATTGAACATTCCCACGTAAACAGGAACAAGCGTTGCTCATTGTCTCCCACCACCAGTAGGCTGAGAATCAGCATTTGAGATTTAGAATCCATTCTAAGTGCTGCAAATGAGGAAATTGGCCAGTTGTGGTTGTTTTCCAAACATGTCACGTTCCCCAACCCTAAGTTTCATTTCTAGCCTCTGGAGATTATATGTACCTCCCCCCCTTCCCTGGTCCGGTGCTTCCTTATTTTGTAAGAAGTGGATATGTTACTATTAAATCAATTAAAGGGAGAGCAGTTTAAAGCAAGGGCTCTTAATCCGGAAAGTGTCTCAGACCTCTCTGAGAATTCAATGAGAAGTATGAACCTCTCCCCAGGAAAAGTAAATGCAACATTTTACATACAATTTAGGGAACTTATATACCCCTAGAAACTCCAAAGAACTCCACTATTGAATAAAAAGGCTTCAGTTTTGGGACAAAGCTGGGACTGAGCAAAGGCTCAGTCTCTAAAATGCCAAAACAAGTTTAAAGGTAATATAGTGAGCCAACTAATTATGCTTGATGTCAAAGTACTGATAAAACTGATTTTATTTGTGTTATCCTTGTGTTATTATATCTAAAATATGAATCAATAGTTAGAGATTAAAGCTTCACTGTCTGCCATTTAAGCTGGAGTAGAATAAAATATATTTATTTATCAGATTTATTTCAAATGTTTATGTGAGAGTAAAACACCACCACCAACAGTAAGAACTCAACCCAGTCACATTATACCACAGCGTTCAGATGTGACACTACTCTTAAAGCAGGTTGGAAATAAGATGAAAAAAATTTTTTTTGTCTAAAAATAAGTATTGACAAGGAGAGTTGTCAGTAGAATTGACATTGGACAATGGAGACTCCATGGAGAAACCTCTCTTTTTCTTTGCTGCCACCCAAAGGAATATTTTAGAAAGGTAACTACACACATTCACACACACACACACACACCCACACACACACATGCGCGCGCGCGAGAAGACAGTTGGGAGAAGGATAGACGCATTCATGAAAGCAAAGTCCAATGGGCAATCATACAGCGCCCCATTCTAATACTCGAAGCTCCGCAATTACGACGCTGATGTAAACTTCGTGAAAACAGGAATTTGGCTTATCTTGTTCCTCGCACCTAGAAAATATCTGAAACGTTGTGATGCTTCAGTAATCAGCTCCTGATTGAAAAAATCCACTACTCAATAGAGCTTGGAAAACAAACAAACTACATACACTTAGAGTATTACTCTGGGCAAATCAGTTCAGTTCTCTGGGCCTCAGTCTCTCCACGTAGAAAATGAGGGGTTAAAATTGGGTCTTCTTAAAAGACTTCCAATATTCCCAATCTCTGTGATTCTGCTTCGTGCATGGGTACTTTCTCTTAGAATGCAAAGCTATGATCATTTTAGGTACAAAGAAAGAGCACTGGCCTATGTATAATCACTGAGGAGGAAAGAAGGGAGACACAAAATAAATAAACATGAGGAATGTATATTTCTGGGATGTGTTTATTTCTTCTAGGGAAGAACCTCAATAGATGGCAGTGGCAATTCCAGGAGTCCTAGGCAAGGTTTGAAATCCGTAGACAAGGAGGAAGAGGCCACTTTATGGAATGCGGTCCAGTCATTCCCTTTGTTTTCATTATGAAGTCACAGCCCATAATAAACTATCCCCACGGACCCAACACCATAGATCTGCCCGCTCAGCATGCCTGGAGCGGTGATATACTGGCATCTCTTCCTGAATGTATCATAGGATACTTTTCACCATGAACTTGAAGAGGAAGCAGACAACCGAGTATTGGTTGAATATTTTAAAGTAAATTTTGTTTAAGTGCATCTATTAAGTCTGTATGTAATTTGTGTTCTTACGTGACGATACTCCTCAATCCAGACTTAGGTGAGTTTTTTGGGGGGTAAGGGTGGTGGCACGGAAGTGGAAATATTTTCACTCTTGTGAAAAAATATTAGAAATTACAAATTCTCTCTAAAATGTTTCCCTAAATTTTTCTTCCCTCAGAAAAGTAACCTTCAATCTTCAGCCTACAGAAAAATCAGTTGGAGTGATTATTAAGAATGCCGATTCCTAAGTACCCCCATATGGATCTGGGACAGAGCCTCAGAATTTGCCATTTTAACTGTTACCATATCAACTCCAATGCCCATGTGCGAGAGTGCCACATAGACTTACTTGTCCATTTCTTTCTTTTTGTCCTGCCCAAGTCATCTTCCTATGTGATATCATTGCACCATCTAGTGGATGATTTCACTCAGCAATTTTTTTTTTTCTTACACTACAAATGTCTTGCTCAAAACTTGAAGGAAATCTCATTTCTCGTGAACTACTTGAAAGCAAACAATGGGAGATCAGGAAAAGGTTTAGAAGAAAAAAATGTTTACTATAACATCAAATTCCTGTATTTGTAGATATACATTTAATATGTAATATACATACATTTTATAAAAAGAGAACATTGTAATCCTGATATGTTTGAATGTAATGTATCTAATATGCTTTATTCAAATATTTTAGCAACTTTGGATTTACTGGCCACAATTTTTTAGACTATTTATACCTGTAGTATTGATATTCTCACATACAAGTTTTCTATAAATGCCTTCCAGCACATCAGTACAAAAACTTGGGTCTTCCAGACTGTTCTCTCTGAGCATCTTTTAGTACTCAGTGGCCCTTGAGACCCCTTGAGTCACCCCTAAGAGCCTCAGCTCTTTCCAAGTTTCTGAAAGCACGGGATGTCTGTTTTTTTTACCTCATGGCTCCTATCTCTGAAAAACTGGTTATTGATGTTAGTACTCCAAGGATCACAAATTCAGTTGCTCACAGGCAGCAAGCAGGTAATATAAATGAGTCAGGTAAGCGGGGTATATACCAAAGAGAGTGGTGGGAACGAAGGCGAACTGAGTTTGTTACATTTCAAGGAATTCAAAAACTAGTAATGTTTTTGAGCCCACAATGGGCCCAAGAGCAGTATGGGCCCCTGGCTTACTTGAGGGTTTACTAAATGTTAACTATGTATGGATGTTATCTTCTATAATTCTAACAAATACGCTGTATAAGAAATAGTATCATTATCCCCATTTTACCCACAAGGAAACTGGAGCTTAAGGAGGTAGGTCACTTGCCCCACATCAGACAGTTGAGACTTCCTGCCCGTGGCTCTGATCCAGGTTGGCCTAACCCCAGAGTCTGTGTTCTCAGTGACTTCATTCCAGAGCCTCTCTGAGCATGTGGCTTCTTGCCTGTTTGACCTGACTGGCACTTTGTGCTCCTCACCTCCCACTCGGACCCCTTGCTCCTACCCCAACTCTCCCTGCTCCCCCTGGTTCTTTCCAACATTTTCTGTGTTCATTTGGCCTCTGGTGCTACTAGTGTCTTTGCATTTGGACAGTTTCTCATCTGGTAATTTACATCTCTCTGCATCAGCATGTTTCTTAGTAACTTATTACTCACATTGTAAACTAATGTGACAATCATATTGATACAATTTATTTTTACTACTATTGCTTTAAATAAGTGCACCTTCTCCTAGAGCTTTAAAATGGTATTTCTGGGATGCTTAGATTTTTGTGCTAAGTTGGATTTGCCCTGATAGAACACCTCTACTCTTCTACTCAACTAGGCTGCTTCCAAAATACTGTAAAGTCATACCAACTCTTCTCAGTAAAGTACTATTGTATCGGTTGGCCTCAAAAAATGTTTGTTTTTGAAAAGCAAATGTTAAGAGTCATCTTGTATAGAAACCCAAGTTAATTACCTTTTGAGGACAATAAGTTATTTCTTTCACTTATCCATTCACAGATAACTTTTGGGTTGTGCAATCACGAAGATAGAATAGAGGCCCTGGGGCGTATTTCTGGATGTTTCCTATCAGGCTGGCTCTCATGTCCTCCTTTACTCAGGAAAGCATAATTATAATCCATACACCCACATTAATGCTTTCCATTTATCTGGACTGTTTGAGTCCCTTCAGCCTTTTATGAAAACTGTCACCCAGAACAGTATTTATTTGGGAAGTCTTAACATAACATTTTGAATTGAATTTCCAAACAAAAAGAAAGAAAACTAACTGGGGCATGCATATATCACAGCTGGTGATATATTTTTTTTAATCCTAACAGAAAAGAAGCTACCATTGTGCAGCCTTTTGAATGATTCTACCAAGTTTATGCAGAGTAAATTATCCACTTACCCTTCTTTGTACAAATAGTTAACAAAAACAGACTGTATTTCCCTGCTATGAGATTCACTATTCAGGAAAAAAAAAAAAAAAAAAAAAACCTATTTGTACTTGGAAAATAGATGGGGATAGGTGGCTTTGACTGCCTTAATTCTGTGTGGACAAATCCCAGCTCATCTGTTCTTCATCCTTCGGCTATGTTATCAACATGATGCGTTAATCTAAAAGGTAAAGACAATTGAAGTGTAATTGGATATGGTGCTGCAAGTTCCAAGTTATGATAGTCACTAACATTTATTGAATTCTTGTTAAGTACATGATACTGCTCCACCCTTATATGCATTAACTCACTTCAACTTGACTCTGTAAAGTAGGTACTGTTCTTATCACGATTTACAGGAAAGGAAATGGAAGGACAGAGAATTAAAATAACTCACCCAAGATCACACAGCACTTAGTGGTAGAGTCAGAATTTGAACCCAGAACCCTGTTTTTTTTTAACAAGTACCCCTTGAATCCCAAACACGGTAAACTTTGAAACTGCCTAGCTCATTCCTCAGTGCTGGATTCAGCCGAGCCTGGGTGTAGAGATTGGGCATTAGCTCCCCAGAGGATTCTGTTAGACAGCCAAGTCTGAAAACTACTTGTAATTTTAAAAGATTCCTAGAACTGAATAATTTTTACTTTTATTCCCCTCCATGTTCAGGCAATGTCCATTATTCAGTAACTCTAAATACTGAAGGAGACAAACTGAGCGGTAGCAAGATATAGCCACTGATTTCAGATTCCCAGGTGTTCCTCCTCTTTGTGGGAAAAATGTAGAAGCCATTTCTCAGAGAGACTGCCAGTTACTTGCAGTATTATCTTTACCTAACCTGGGTATCCATGACTGTTTCCCCCAACTATAAATCAACATGTGCTCCGATGATCGCAACATGGTAATTGTTAATCCTGTATTTGCATTTCGATTGGAGTTTTGGATGGTTCATTCATCACTGTTTGTGCCTGCAGATTTTTTGGATATAGGTCCTAACCCCTCTTGCAGTACAAGACCATCTCCTCTGGTCCTGTTGTCAAGAGACATAGAGGAGCTACACTCAACCAAAAGTAGAGAACTCGCCTTCAAATGGGACCATGCACGAAAGATGTGAAATCATTCATGTCAGTGGACCCAAAGTGGAAGAGGGAACTATGGGGGGGGAAAGGATGATTTTAAGAGATTATAGTAGTCGCACAGGACATTTATGGATATAACATTTGAGGTTTGGGCTCTCTGTAAGAAAACCCGGAGATCCATGTACATGGTTATTTGTAATTCTGTTGAGAGACAAGTTTGAATCATGGACACTTTCTGACTTTTGTCAGATAGTGAGCCCCTTAACTAATCAGTGAGCTTAACCAACTACTCACCCTCCACATCTCATTCTGGTTGTCTTGTTTCCCATCTATCATCAGGTTTATAGTAAATACCACTAAAAGAGGGGTGCCTGGGTGGCTCAGTCAGTTGGGCATCTGCCCCTGGTTCAGTCATGATCCCAGGGTCCTGGGATTGAGCCCCGCATCGGGCTCCTTGCTCAGCGGGGAGCCTGATTCTCCCTCTGCCTGCTGCTCCCCCTGTTTGTGCTCTCTCTCTCTCTCTCTGACAAATAAATAAATAAAATCTTTAAAAATATATATCACTAAACCCCTGAAGAGGTCACAGTTTTTTTCCAGGGTTCTTCAATCCATTTTTAAGAGAGAAATGATTTACCAAGGCATATCTGTGAACTCGGGGATCCATTAAGGGCTCAAGAGTTATGCCTCATAAATGTAAAGAGTCTGTTGTTTGGTTCTCTCCCACAGTATTTGAATTATAACTAAGAAAATTAGATTTTAATATGTTTTCATGTGCCGTAACACTAATTTGAAAATTAAAATTAAAAATGAGATAGTTTGGGGCGCCTGGGTGGCTCAGTCGTTAAGCGTCTGCCTTCGGCTCGGGTCATGATCCCAGGGTCCTGGGATCGAGCCCCGCATCGGGCTCCCTGCTCCGCGGGGTGCCTGCTTCTCCCTCTCCCACTCCGCCTGCTTGTGTTCCCTCTCTCGCTGTATCTCTCACTGTCAAATAAATAAAATCTTTAAAAAAAAATGGAATAGTTTAGTGATTAATGAGCTAACACTGAATTTATTTCAAACAAATTCACTGATTTTGTAATTGTTCATTCAGCTTGAAATATTTATATCACAGCCAGGTAACCAAACTGGTCTGTTGATTTCCCTTTCCTGGACTACTAATTAGTTTATGACAGGGAGTGGCAAGTGCTATTCCTAGGGTAGACTCACGGAGGTCACCATACAACTCTGCCAAGTGTCATGAGGCAGGTGCGTCTCAAGATCTACCTTGCATCAGAATCACCTGAGGGTTAGTTAAAACACAGATTGTAGGACCCCACCTCCAGAGTTTCTGATTCAGTAAGTCTGGTGTGGGGCCCAAAATACTGCATTTCCAACATTAAAAGCTCAACTCTGGCATTTTAAAAATTTTAAGAGTTTATTTGAGGAAACTCAGTTTGAATCAGGCAGTACAAAACCAGAAATGGTTGGGAGCTCTTTATCCACAGGATCCAGGGGAGAGACTTATATAGAGGAAATGCAGAAGCAAAGAAAGGTAATCATTCAATTGGCTGTAGCTCAAAGTCTAGTTGGCTTTTTGTGATTGGTTATCCCGAGGTTTCCATTGCTGAGCCTTCAGGCATGTATAGGCTTAGATTTGGGTTAGCTTAGGTAGGCTGCCGTGGTATTAGAGCCGCCTCCGCCCAGTGGCCTCCTTGTTTCGTTAATTTAACACCAACAAGCCCCAAGCTGATGCTTTTGCGGAACACTTTTTAAGAACCACCGCCCCAGGAGACAGATTCGTAAATACAGAGAACAGACTGATGGTTGCGGGGACAGGGGCTGGGGATCAGGGTGTGGGATGTACAGACTTTCAGTTATGGAATGACTAAGTCACCGGGATCAAAGGAATATAGTCAATGGCATCATAATAGTGTTGTAGCGTGAAAGATGGTAGCTACACTTGTGGTGAGCAGCGGGTAGTGTATAGACTTGTGAATCACTCACTATGTTGTACATCTCGAACTAATGTAACATGTGTCAACTATTCTTCAATTAAAAAAAAAACAAAAAATCACTGCCCGCACGCCAGTGGGCCCTCTAGAAACTTCACCAATATTGTAAACCTCAGAACTTTTGTAGGGTTTACTTACTATCCTCGGGCAGAATACATCTTACTAAAGCATGCAGATAAAAAAAAATAAAAATCTAATTTTAGATGTGCTGTCCCGGATATTATTTTCACGCACGTGCAGTAAAATTCTACCATATGGTAAGTAGATTCAGAATATTTTAAGTGTTATGACAGGGAGGGACAATTAGGTGTGGTTTTGCATTTATGCTGGTTGCTGAAATGACTAGAAAGAGCTGCACAGCTGGCTGGCTGGGAGCTCCTGAGTCTGGCTCTAGGCAGGGAAAATAGTCTTGGTTACTCCTACGGTATGGTCCTCATGCCACCTGGTGGTAGTTATTTGCTCCATCATTCAATAGACTGCTGATCATTCTGGTTTTAAGGCCATTAAGAAAGTTAGAAAATGTAGTTGGAACTATGTCAAGGAAGAAAAGGAAGTGGAATTAGTAAAGTAGTCCCCAGCCCGTGTATTTTGATATTGTGCAAATGAACTGCCTTTATTCTTCACTGACAGGAAGATTTTAAAAGACATTCTTATTGGACGGTATTTCTTAAATTGTATTTTAGGACAGAATACCAATACAAGTAATTGAAACTAGAAAACCTGCACAGTTAGATTTAGCTAGCATGAATGGAAAATTTCACAGAAACAATCTTTGCATCAATTTATACTCCAATTTGGAAGTCCTCAGAAAAAAATCTAGTTGTATATTTCTAAGTGAATAACAGAGTTCTGCTCAATTCTTTCTATTGTTGAGGGGTTTCAGTAAGGCACCAAAGGGCAAGAACAATAAAACAGGTACCAAAGACCCAGACATTGTAAAGCCTACAGCAAGGTCCAAAACCATCCATGTAGAAGGTGCTAAGATTTTGTGAAACTGGTTTGGCCCCCATTAGCTTATCTCCCATTTTGAAAGAGTAAAAGAGGACTTGCAGACGGATGGGGGCAGCATAAAGGTTTGTAGAAAGTGGGGTGGTGTGCTGTGGTGCATGGCTGTCCCTTGCCCCTCAGGGCAGGGAAAGGGAGCTGCCGGTTTCTCAGTTCCACCAGCTTCCTTGAGTCAGCTTGGAGACACACGTGTCCTTTTTTTTTTTTTTAAAGATTTTATTTATTTATTTGACAGAGAGAGAGAGAGCACAAGTAGGCAGAGTGGCAGGCAGAGGGAGAGTGAGAAGCAGGCTTCTCCAGGAGCAGGGAGCCCGATGGGGGGCTCGATCCCAGGACTCTGGGATCATGACCTGAGCTGAAGGCAGATGCTTAATAACTGAGCCACCCAGGCACCCCCACATGTGTTCTCTTAAAACTGAGGAACTTGGGGACGGATATTTGACTGGAGCCTGAATAATCCGAAGAGGAAAGGCAATGGCCCGCTGCCCTGCTGTGGCAAGGTGAAAGTGAGGCTGCGCCGTCTCCAGAGAGCTGTGTGTCATCAGAGACGGAGCAAAGGCTGATATTTTCTGTGTGCCTGTGGGCAAAGCCAACACAGAGTCCTCTCCTAAGTGGAGTGTGAGAATTCGCATCTGGAACAAGGGCGCGGGTGAGGCCGACCCTGCTGCTGAGCGGGGGCCAACCTGACACCTGACCCAGGGAAGTTCTTGTCTCTCCCATCTCCGTTCGGAGAGATCCCAACGGTAAACATCGCACCCGGGCTCGCGGGGACCTCAGCATACACTGCTTCGTAAAACTGGACAGGGGAGCACAAAGGCTGTGTGCATCTGGACAGCTTATCACTTTCCTGACCCAAAAGCTTTGGTGAAGTGGCATTTAAATTTCAGCATTCCAAATATTAAATCAGAGCCCCTTCATGGCAGCTTTGTTAAAATATGATTTCTATCCTTGCCTTTTCGATCCATTCCTCAGCGTGAAGTCTTGCAAAACGTACTCAAACTTTGGATATAAGCGTGAAAACACGCGGAGATGGATGAACATTTTACAAAATGCACGGATTGCTGTTGGCACTCTGTGCTGAATATTGGGTGCAATAATGTAATCATTAGGGAGAGGGCACTGCGGCATTGCATTTACCTGTGTGCTGTCTCTTGAATTCCCAAATAGTCCCTGTAAGAATTTATAAGGGAAAGCAAGAGAGTCTGATGGTCCCTTTACACTTCACTTCCCCCTTAAAATGTGACTGAGTTCAGGAAGTGACAACTTAGGAGATTCTATTGTCTGGAAGCAGAAGGAGGCTTTACAAATGGCTTGGTCCATCCCTGTCAGCCCCATGGATATTTTTTTCTTTGAGGCTCATTACATTTGAAAAATGTGTTTCAGCCATTCCGTCAAAATGCTCCTTAGATTTAAGAAGACACAATTCTTAAGGTTCTTTTTCTGCAAATGATGGTTGATTTGGTCTGGATATTCTGTTTACTGTAGGTATTTTCATCCACTCAGAACATTTAGGAAATTTGAACTTGTAAAGCCACTTTTCTGTACCATCCTGCATTTTTTATTTGGTCACATTGGCCATAAAGATAATTCACAAGTTATTAAATCACAAAATGTTATTGCCAAGTGATAATATTCTATTTTATAATTATACAGGCTGTTCAGATGAACATGACAACGAATCAATGACAAAATGGAATTTTAAAAATCAATCTTTCACAGATATGGCGTGAACTTTTGATAAAAGCCAAGATATACATACTAAAATCTTCGGTTCAATGTTGATTAATTAAAAATAGATCCTAGATTGAAGCACCTGGTTTTCTCAGAGCCACATTACCACGATTTCTCCATTATTTATTTGGAATAATATATAAAATATAGTTTAAGGAAAAAGAAAGTACAAGATGAAGTGTGAAATTTTTAATTGGCTCTAAGAGCCCCTTACAAGGAAAACTGTGTTGATGACTAGCCAGTAGGAGGGGAATAGATGGCGTTTGGAAATGAAACCTTTATTTCTCTAAAGGCTTTACCAAACTTTCTGGAGCATCCTGATCAGACATTAAGTATTGGGCCTTCTTACAAATGAAATTATAGGATCTTAATCGTCAGACTGGAAGGGAAGTTAGGAAGTATCCATTTAATTCTTTTATCAGGAATTGTATTTGACAGCAAGTAGCAGAGTCCTGAGAAACAATGGCTCCATCAGACAGGGCTTTATTTTCCTCGCATGTAAGTGGGCATCCAGAGATGAACCATTGTTTGTTGGACTGAGATCTCTCCAATTCTCAAGACTTTTCCTTGAGGTTGCAAGATGGCTGTTGGGACTCCTACCGTTAATTATGAATTCCAGGTAACAAAGAAGAGAAAATGAAGGGAAGGAAGAAGGGGCAGCTCCTGTGCCAGGAAGACAAAAACTCGATACCCCAGTCGATAGCCATCTCAGCTCATTGGCGGAAACCAGCCATTGCCCACCTCTGCCAGGAAAGGTTGGAAAGCAGCTTTTAGCTGGGCACGATGTCACCCCTCACAGAATGAGTCTGTTGGTAAAGGAAAAAGGGAAGAATGTATCCTCCTCCCAAACCTCTGTCACAGCCTCTGCCTCAGTCGGCATCCTATGGAGATGAGGCAACTGGCCCAGAGAAGTTAAACAATTTCACCCATGTCTCCATGCGGGTGGCCAAGCCAGGACTTATGGAGCACGAACGTATGCCCTCACCTTCGACTGAATTGTACATGGAATTATATGTGGGGATGGGTGGGAAAGGAATGGGGTCCTCTGAAGTTCTAAAGATTTTGCTTTAGCGAGAGCATAATAAGAATGGAAAATATCATGGTTTCTTGAAAGTCTGGCACTGCAGTTCACCTCCAATAAGATCACAGTGATTTGATTTTCCTTTAGAAATAGTGCAAAGAAAACTAAACACACAATTCCTAACAGAGAAATGAAGCGGTACCGTGGCTGGCAAGGCATCCAAATTTTGAGAGTCTGTTTCTCCAAAATAAATAAACACATATTCCCTCATATAAACCTTAACTCACTACTGTAAAAACTGCGGCCCTCTTTCTCTCCCAGGAGGGAGCAGCCTCTACTTTCTGAGGAGTGTGACCAAAGGAGAGTGATTTTTGAGAGTAATGGTAGCAGCAAATCAAGACTGTGCTTGAAAGGATACTTTTCTCCCATTGCCCAGATGCTCAAATGTGTTCTCTAGGACAAGGGCTGTGAGCAGATGGTGACTTTCTCTCATCAGATATCATTCAGCCATTCAAACACTTGTTAATGTACATTCAAGAATGCAACACTGTATCCGGTTAAGTATTCATCCAAGAAGAGATTACTTATTACTACTTATAATCTAGTACCACAAAGAAGTGATATGCAGAAACCTGAAAGGAAATGTTTTCTAAAATTTCTAAAAATTGTGCAACAGTAAAACTATCCCAAGGAAACTACAGGCTAGCAAAACAGAAATTATTTGATTTAATTTGTTTGGAGAATAGGAAAATATTTCTTTTCATTTTAATAAATAAGCTATATATAACTCCAGGGGTTATGATTCCGTATCTTTCCCAACACAAAGACTTATTTGAATGTTGTTGTGTTATGTGAAATTGTGGATATTTTATGTTTTTCCTCTATTCATTGTCTATGTCTGGGATATAAATGGGGAGCAAATTTCCCTAGCTAGAAACTCAGCATTGTGTGATTCATTTATGATTGCAGTGGGAGAAACTACAGATGACCACGAGCGAAAGGAGGAAAATATTCTGCTCTGTCACATTCCACGTAATCGCCATCACCTGTGTGGTTTGGTCTTTGTATGTATTAATAGATCGGACAGCGGAGGAAATCAAGCAAGGCAACGATAATGGTAAGAGCACGTCTCTCTCTTTTTTTTTTCTCCTCTTGGATTCTCTGACCACACCAGAGGTGGGTGGGGAAACTATTTCCCTACTGGGTCTTCATGTGTGATATATCAGCAAAAACAAGTACCGGCAATTAAGTCTTCTCCAATTATGTTATAAATACTCGGATCGAATATCTAGGGCTCCCCGGCTGAGATGCGAGATTGATTGTCCATTAAACCTTAGTAGGGACAAATATAGAGATGTCACACATCACTTCAGGCTTTTTAGGAGCTGAGTAGGGATCCTGTTCTGCCTGATGTGAAAAGACAAACAGTTGTGAAAGTGGAAGGTTTTTTCATTTTATTTAATTCACTGCAGTTGTTGCTTCTTTTAAAACATGATTAAGATGATACTCTAGTAAAGAATGTGTTGTAGCTTATTAATTAGTACCATATAATTTGATTGAGTAGTTTAACACTATGGCTTGAAATTTTAGCCATGCTAAGTTTAATTGTGAAAGATGATGTCAAGTCTGCAAAGAAAGTCATTTAAAAATCATTAAAGCAGAGTCTTACATCTGAAATGGATAATTTATTTAAAGCAGAGGGAAAAATAGGTGGTTTATCTTCACTTCCGAAGGTCCTCAGCTCCATTTCTCATCAGGCTCTATCTGTCTGCCTGTGGCCTAAATCAAAGCTGGTAAAAAAGTGAGAAAATAACCCCTACCCCCCACCAGGCCACTGGTGAACTTAAAAAGAGAACTTGTTCAGATGCTAACACTATAAGTTTGTAGTGTTCTAAAAGATGTCTATGTGTCTCCCTCAAAAAAAAAAGAAACTGAAAAAAGAAAAAGACGATAGGAAATAAGGGAGAGGAAGTGAGGGAAAGAATGAAGAAGGAAAAGAATATTAATAGGGAAAGTTTTGTTCTGCATTTCTTTGGATTCAGTAACAGCAGAAGGGACGGATGTTCCATTCTCACGCTTGCCCGCATGGTGGCAGCAGTGAGCACCGGCAAGCGCTCTCCTGGACGCTGGAGAAGCCGCGTGGGATGAAGGGACTGAGGACCCGTCCCGTCGGATGCGCGGGGATGTGGTCTATGTATTCAGAGAGAGAGAGAGAGTGTGTGTCAGGGTGGGGGAGGTGGGTGACAGAATTACAGTTCTCGCTGTGTGTGTGTGTGTTGGGGTGGGTGACAGAATTACAGTTCTCGCTCTCTTCTGAATGAGAGTAAAAGCTAGAAAAACAGGTGTGGCGAGGTTTGGTTGTTTTTCAGTTCAATATTACATTGACATCTACAATTTACAATTAATACCAAACTAGACTGTTTACAACTACATTCTGCATTGGTCCTGAGATACTGGATTAAAAATGTCTATTACATTCCTATTAAATAAGTTCCCTGAGGATAGGACCCCTCCCCCTTTTTTTTAACCCACGTCCCCTATAGTTACAGGTACCGGCCCAAGCTAAGTAACAGAAAGTGTGCCATAAACACAGCAGTCATCTACGTATAGAAAACAAAGATAACGCCCCACCACCAGCCCCACCTCAGCACACCCAGTGTAGGATCTTAGGACTCAAGTGTTTTCCTAGTGATCGAGGGCAGATCTGACAGCCAGAGACTTCATAGCTTTAGATGTCTGATTGAGAGTTCAGTGTTTGAGAATCCTAAGTCGCCCCCGTGTAGCCTTGCCTTCTCCCAGCAGTCACGCTGATGTGGTCTGGTCATTCCAGCCTGCAGGGCTCCTTCTGGTCTTCTCTAGCCACATGCCAGGGAAGAAAGATTAAAGGCACCTGTCCTAGACATAACAAGAAGCAATCTTTTGTCCTTCATATGTAGACAGTTCAGAACCCCTTTCTTACATTCAGTTACTCAATCCCACTTCTGAGACATGTGAGTGAATAGGGATCATTTATCCTACAATGACCATGACTATCTCAACTTCAGCCACCAGAGTCTCCAGAATCCAAGAAACCCATGGCCCCAAGCTTCCTTCCATTTATGTCACTCTGCCTGCTCATTCTCTAGTCCCCTGGATACCCACATCTTCAGTTGTCATTTCCATGCTGATAGCCAAGCCAAGTAATAATATATATTATTACTATATATATTACAGATTTATCTCCAGCTCGTACTGCACTCCGCATCATGCATCTGCCTCCTGAACCTCTCCATTTAAAGGTCTTCCAAGCACCCCAAACTTAGTGTGTCCAAACTTGTAATCTACTACCACTGACCACCCTAACACCTGTGGGAGAGGCATTATTAACATCGGGTCCCAAACCCATTTGGGTTTTCATTCCTCATCTCCCTCTCCCCCACTTCCGCCTTCAGTCAATCCCCAGATCCTATTATTCTACCTCATAGGCCTCTGGAATCTGTCCATGGCTCTCCTTTCCCACTGCTCTCATCTGTGTGCAAACTATCCTATCTTTTACTTGAAACCTGCAACAGCTTCTTTACTGGACTTTCTCCACTTCTGCCCACCTTTAACCCATGCTCAGTAATGTAATCACCGCCAAACACTGGGGCAAGTGGCCCAGTCAATGTTGCAGAAGGAATGATGAAGCGTGAACGCCTCACACCCACACTTTCCTACCTTTTATCTTTCTTTTAGAATTTTTCTCCAAAATGTTTTTGTTTTTTCATTTCTCAGTTCTGCGTGGATGCAGGATTTCAGACCAGAGTCTCCCAGTGAATTGTCACTCAGTCCCCTCAGTCAGATTTCCCAAAAGAAAAGCTTGAATGATAATCAAAGGTTGGCTTTATATATATATATAAAGGTCAGCTTTCTACTATACACTTTTAAAAATTATTTTCAGTTTCTTAAAAGCAAGTGGAAATGAGATAACTTTTATCTTTGGTGTTCAGAGCTTTTGAATTAGGAAGAGTATTTCTCAGAAAGCAGTGCCCATGAGGAGGGCACTGGTTAGGAGGGACAGCTCCTAACTCGGGTAATTTCCGGTGGAAACTATAGTGACTTCCGCAAAGGGAATCGTCTGTATTTGTATCCCGCAAAGGGAATGTCCAAATTGTATTTAAAGCCTGACTTCCCAAAGTACACATTTATGGGTAGTGTGGGCATCTGTATCAGTTGGGATTATGTTCATCTCCCTTTGGCACTGGGACCGTGAGTGCTGAGCCTGAATTTACTTTTTAAAATTTGAAAAAACTGCTTAATTTAAAAGTCAAAATATTTTCAATCGCCTTGAAAACCTTCAAAAACATTTGAAGAGGAACAAATTGTCCTTCTTTAGCCCAAACTGAGATTGAATATAAAACAGCAAAATTCTTTGAATTGTAATAACAATGCTAGAGAGAAAAAAAAATTCTTCCTGTGTTTTTAATGGTTGTTCTTTTAGACTAAATGAGCCTGCTGCTCCAGACAGCTCTCTCACTTTTCTATCACCTGTAATGACAAAAAAATAAAAAATAAAAAATCAGAGTCTCGGTACTTGAAACTTTAACACCCTCGATTACCCATCACTAACTCTAATTTGGTGGAGCGCTGCTCTTCCTGCCTTATCTTTACATACGCTAGAAAAATGCTCCAGTATACTATTTGTGTGTTAAAAACAAAACACAAAAATACAGACCAAGAAAACACAACAATGTATACTATTGGGGAGACTGTCGGTGCAGATTGGTTGTTAATGGAAGTATAGCTGCCATATAATATGTTTCAGGCGTACGACAGAGTGATTAGACAATTCTATACATTACAAAAGGCTCACCACAATTAAGGACAGTTGCCATCCGTCACCATATAAAGCTATTATTACTTTATTACTGACTGTAATTCCTACGCTGTCCTTTTCATCCCCATGACTTACTTAGACCTGGGAGTTCATACCTCCTCTCACCTACTTCAGCTTTCTCCGAACTTGTCCCTCTGGCAATCAGTTTGTTTTCTGTATTTATGAGTCTATTTCTGTTTTTTTGTTTTGTTTTGTTTTGTAGATTCCACATATAAATGAAATCATATGGCAGTACAAATTTTAATGTTGCCCCGGGACTATTTAAATGTATACACCACTAGGGACTAGCATAACAAATTGCTTTTCTCATATGCCTGACTCACTTGTAAGCCTCTAAGTAACTCCAGGGCAAGGGCTATGCTTCATTATTCAGCAAGCATTTAGTAATGGTAGAGGTTCAAAAACATTGCTAGCTCTGGCTGACCCTAGCAGAGGAGAACTATGGCTAGTGCCATACTCCTTCGCTGTTAACATCTGCTGTGAGTAGGTGTTAAAAATCACTTCCCAGCAATCCATGTAATGTTTTCCTTTTGAGCACTGTTGTTTAAGCATTCCTTACATTCCTTAATGTAATTATGTGTGCTGTTATTGTTAAGCTAAATATGATAAACACTGACTTGAGCTCCTTGTCAGAAGGCCAGGGTCTAGTTCTGCCTTGGTCACGGACTAGTTACCTTGAATAAAATAACCACTCTGATGCTCAAATTCCTCATTGGTAAAACGAAGTTGGACTGAATACCTTTCAAAGGTTCTTTCTGATTCATTTTTTCAAAGACACCATGAACTTGACCTTGTATCAAATAAACTGAAATAGGGTGTTTATACAAACACTGCACATATATATTTGTATAATTTATATATATTTATATATTTTGTTCTATATATTCATATTTATATATATTTATGTATTTGTCTCTACTCACGGTGAATATTACCATTAAACAAGTTTAGGAACATGTTACAAATATGTGAAAGTTTTTTTCTTTTTAATAATTTATGCAACCAGAGAGAAGCAAACAGGACAAAAGGAGAAAACCGCCTCCCTAGTCCCACCGCTCACACACACCCTTACACGAACACATTTTATAACTCTGCATAACCTAAGCACCCAGCCAAAAATATCCCAACTTACCAATGAGATGCTTTTTCTAAATATATATTGTCCCTGCAGCTGTTAAATGAGACAGGTTCTCTTCTGCTGTTTAAAAGTCTTTTTAGACACACTCCAGGTGTCTCCAGTTACATGATGTGCTACATAAGATAAGCAGAATACTCTGAGAATTCCAATTTAAAAGCTGTAAGACATTTTAGAGATCACTATTTTAAAGATGAGGAAGGAAGTAATTTGCCTCATCTGCAGCTTTATTATAAACACTCACCTGGGAGGTTGTTGGTTTACCCAATTTGACTTAAAGAGAAAACAAAGAAGCAAGATGTTACAGGTGACCTTGCGTGTGTTCCTCCAGTGGAGAGAGCTGGGAAATATGTTTTCTGAGAAACAATATAGCTAGAAAGTAAATGAGTCTGAGTCTGAAAGTGAATACATCCTAGTTTACCAACCATTGTCCTTGTAGTCTGAAAGTGTGGCATCAATGTTCCCTAACAAATAATACACATAGTTGCCACTTAAACATTTCAGGACCTTTTAGTTGATTTTCGGTGCGATTTCTGAGCTTTTCTCCATGAAGGGAATTACCAACTGGAAGGATGCCCAGAGCCATAGGGTAAGGGGGTGTAGTGCTGACTGAATACAGTGACCTGGCTGGTGGCTGACTGGACTTTCTTCTCTCCTGGTTCTGGAGGTTTTCATTGCCCGGAATCCAGATGGGACATCCAAAGGTTGAAGCCCATTGAAGTTAGAAAGGTCTTAGTTAGAGGCACCAGGGAAAGCTTTGATCTACAACTCAAGATCAGCCAAAGATACGAGTGATAAATCACTCAGAAAGCAACAATAACCTACATTTACATTGCACTTTCTATGTCAAGAACTATTCATTTAATCCACACGAACAACCTAGTGAGGTAAATACTATTACCTTCATTTTTAACTGATAGATCAGTTATCGTTTGCTGTATAACAAACCACCCCCAAACTTACTGACTTCAAACCACACGCATTTATTTCACTCCTAAATTCTGCAGATCAGTTGGGCATTTCTTCTGGCCGGGGCCAGTCTGGCTGCTGTCTGCAGGTTCACCCCATGGCTGCCAACAGCTGGTGCATGGGCTGACTACTGTATCAAGACTGGCCTCCTCTACCAGTCTGGCCACAGGCATGCTCTTGGCTGGATGACACAACAACTGAGCTGTGTTGTCATCACACAAGGCTTGATGGCCCTGCCTTCTTCACGTGTCAATTAGGGTTTAAAAAAGTAGCAAGAGAGCAAACCACACACACAGTGGGAACACTTTTGAAGTTTCTGTTGTGTTGTATTTGTTGTTGTTCTATCAGCCCAAACAAGTCGTGTGTGGCCACAGCCAGAGTCAAGGAGAGAGGGGATGGAAACCAAAGGACCCAGTTACAGGAAGGCATGAGCCAAATGGGAGTATTTTTGAACAAGCTACCAAAGATGAGGGAACTGAGACCAAAGAGAATGCCAGATAACAGGCTCTCAATACCTCAAGGAAATGAAACAGCTATCCGAATTAGGATGGATGAAGATGTAAAGACTGAAGTGGCTGATTGTTAGGAATAAAACCCATAATCCTCGGGGCGCCTGGGTGCTCAGTCTGTTGAGCGTCTGACTCTTGAACTTGGCTCAGGTCTTGCTCTCAGAGTTGTGGTGAGTTCGAGTCCCATGTTGGGCTACTTAAAAAAAACAAAAACAAAAACAAAACCATAATCCTCAAGAATGAGTGGGGATTTTACATGGGAAAACAGCCTTTGAGAAGCCATTAACCATGATAAGGGATATCCTATTGGGGTTTGGTCTGCAAAGAAATTGAGTAAAAATTTATCTGGGATTTGGGTATTTCTTAGCCAGGAAGGAGGGGGCTTCTAGGAGTGAAGATGAAGAAATAGTGATTGTAAAGGAGAGAAGTGACAGTCAGTGGCAGGGATCCTGTTTATCAGTAAACTCTAGTCTCAGGTTCCTGAAGGCGAAATGCCCTTAAATAGTCCCAGTCCATGTCTCCTTACCCATTCCCAATGGAAAATGCAGTGAGGAATATCTGGAAGAATTTTTTATGTGAAAAAAACAATTTACAAATTGTATTCTGTCATTCATTTTTATTTTTTTATTCAAGTTCTATAACCGGTTACTTTTACCTGGAGTCCCCAGTTTTCCTCTCTGGCTTGCTAGAAAAATCTTGCACAGACTCAGAATCCCAAGAGCCTATGATGAGCTGAAAGGTGCATTTGTTTTTCTTTGTCTAAAGTACTTTTACTTGCTCTTTAAATATAAATTTCCCTACAAATTGTGGGCTGATTTCTGTGGCTCTTGTAGACTACACATTCAGGCAGACATAATGTGGCATTTTGATTTATCTAACTCTTCTTTATGAAGTCTTCAATATCCTATCACAGGACAAATCTACAGACCATCTTAAGCCTTTCACAGAAAACCTATTGGCATGCTGATTGTCTGGGGACAGCACGGAAGATAGTGCAACCCTCCAGCACTACATTATATACACGCAATTATAGAAAGGAGGCCTGGAAGAATTTAATCTTATGTTGAGACTGCTTGAAAATTTATTGCCCGTTCATGTAGGATTGGCATGACAATATGAACAGTGAATGAGTCAAATTTATCTATTAGCAGGGACAAAAGACTTCCATTTCCTTAGAAAATGGTTGTGGACAGGGGCACCTGAGTGGCTCAGTCGGTTAAGCGTCTGCCTACAGCTCAGGTCAGGATCCCAGGGTCCTGGGATGGAGCCCCACATCGGGCTCCCTGCTCAGTGGAGGGTCTGCTTCTCCCTCTCCCTCTGCCTGCCGCTCCCCCTGCTTGTGCTCTCTCTCTGACAAATAAAATCTTAAAAAAAAAAGAAAATGCATGTGGACAGAATACCTGCTCCTCCAAACTCCTTCAATTGCTGCCCAAGAATTTCTAAGCAGCGTGTCCCATTAGTGTTTAGGAAGGAGGGATGCAGACAGTTTATTCCTAAACCTACAGAAACTCCTGAAGAAAGATCCCAAGCACAAAGGAAGAAGTACATACAATCCTTGGGCTTCAGAGAAATGAACAGGTGGGAGAATTGCCTCAAGTAGGATTATCCAAATTCCTCTTCCAAACTGGGCCAGTAGAAACAACTTTGTGCTCTTGGCATTTCCAAGTTCAGGTTCCAGCTTCAGTGAGGACAAAGAATTCCTTGTTTACACAAAGGAACAAGATTTTGTGCCTTCTCTTTTCTACCACCCTTCCTTATTGTGGACATTCTTCTTTACAGAAGACAGCATAGAACTAGTCCAACAAGGTTGAGTATGAAGACAATTTTCTGAGTCTCAATAATAAGGAGGTAAACATAGCTTACCAATGGAAACATTCTCAGAAATCCACTTAGCCCCATGTGTTAGCATCTCTTCTCACAACATCCTTACAGTGAGTTTTCCAAGGTAAAATCATACAACTGCTCAGTAATATCTTTATAGAAAATAAAAATCTTGCCCACTTAGTCAAAGGCAAAGAGAAAGATCAGGCTGTCTCCGAGAGAAGATGGTCATGTGAAAAATGGGTTTGCACCCAAAGGGCTTCTGATGTGGAGCAGGGAGATACTCTGTACTCTAAACTTTGTCAGGGAATATATGGAGGGCCTTGACTTCCCAGACATATGAAGGAAGAATGATTGGAGGAGAAGAAATCGACTTGGAGAACCTTGTGAAAGAAAGTGGAAATATCAAACTGTCTTCCAGAAGTGGCACAGAATATGGCTCGTCACTCCTGGCCCAGATTTTCAGGTATATTCTTGGTTCTGGTCACTATTTCAGGAAGGATTGGTGGGGCAAGAGTGGAGTCTTCTTCAGATCACCCATTCATGAAAGCATAGCTTCGTGGACAAGTGAAGAAAGACTGGTACCTCCGGTTATATTGAAAAGACTGAGGCGAAGCAATCCAACTTGGAAATTCAAAAGCTTTATTCATCTTTGAAATACCTACTGAGCAAGGCACTGTGGAAAACAAGGACCAATCAGACATAAATTCTGTGCTTGTCACGATTATGGTGTAACAAAGTAAAAATAACTTGTTAGAAAGTTAACTCACGCCACAAGTGGAAGAAATACCATGAAACTAGAAAAGTGGTAAAATGTATTCCAGCTGGAAAATGTTCCTGAGCTGGCTTTTGTGGGAAAGGTAGACCTGCAGAAACAGGGAAGCAAAACCCAGAGAGAAGAAATATCATGGACAAAACTTCAGAAATGGAAAACCTTCAGGCACTTACTTAAAACAGCTGGTGGTATGATTTAGCAGACTGAGGGGAAAGTTAGATGTAATTCATGGGGACTTCTCCCCCCGCAAAATGGGAGATAAAGTACATGTTTTCTCCAGCTTGTCTGATTAAAACGTTCCAAACACAAGAAACTACTGATCACTAGAGTAGCCAAGAGCAAAAATCCTAAATTTGGAGAACTCCAAGATATCTGATTTGTATATTGAATCCTCCCTACAAATTTCCTAAGAGGCTGAAGTGATTGTCTCCTACAAGACTTCTCACCCTCAGCACTACTGGCATTTTGGACTGGATAATTCTTTGTTGGGGAGTGCTATCCTATACACTGCAGGATGTTTACACAGCATCGCTGGCATCTATTTTCTAAAAGTCAGTAGCACCCCACACTCCAACACCAGGTATAACAATAATATCTCCAGACATTACCACATGGCCCCTGGGGAAAAAAACAGTGGTCTACCCTGAGAACCACTACCCTTGTGAACCACTGGTCTACCCCGAGTCTGTATGTCAGATGATTGTTCTCCTTGCATAAATAGAACTAAGGTAGGAAGCTAAACAAGTCTAGTGTCTGTTTTCTTACAGAAGCATAAAGCAAGTATCACTGTTACAAAATACAGGTAGGACATGTCCTATAACTCCATTCATTGTTATAAGGAAAAGTAAATAAAACCCAAAGTAGAATCATAGACTTCCATAAACTGTGATTTCTAACCACTCTTCCCGGTCCAGCTCATTTACTGGACAGACTTTCACAGGAATGCAGACAGCCATCCTCCAGACCATCCTGGTGTTGGCAAGAGATGGACTCTTGACCATCATGTATTTAACATTCATAATCATGTGTGGCCTAAATATTGTTATAGTTACAGAAACTCTTGTGCAAGTTTTAAAAATTGTGAAAGCCAATTTCTAGCTTTGATGGTACAAATTAAGAGAAAACATTGATATCTAAGAAAGTGGTGGTTCTCAGTGACAAGAAGATTTACAAAACAAAAATGACTAAAGTACTAAATTTTATGCACGTCTTTACTCAGGAATTCTGTCTCTCTTTGGTGAGATGTGGCAGCTTCTTTCTTTCACTTTTTTTTTTTCCTTTTAATTTTAAAGGGAATGAGGGTGGGAGGGGGGACCTGTATGTACAATCCTATAGAAGTACCTATTACTTTATCTTCTTAAAAGGATTTAAAACTGATTCTTTCACTTAGTAGGTTCACTATCTTTCCTTAAAGATTTAGCTCTAAGGAATAAATGTCAAAGTGTCAAAAGTCCAATATCATCTGATAACCATGGTAGGTACTTGATGCTAGGAGAAATAAGATCATTATAGTGGTAGATAAGTTTTTCTTCATGTACAATTTTAACAGTACATTTAAGAGTTGAAAGGAATTAAGCAATTCTGGTTATAATTTTACTGCCCGTTAACAATAGATTCCTTATCTATGCAAGTTGGCAGGCAGGCATGGTCTTTTGAAGGAGTCATAGAAAAAAATTACCAAACCCACTGATAACAACTTGGTGGTAACTTTCTCTCTTTTTTACTTCAAAGGTGTCCTTGAATGGCCATTTTGGACAAAACTGGTTGTGGTGGCCATTGGCTTCACGGGAGGTCTTGTCTTCATGTACGTACAGTGTAAAGTCTACGTTCAGTTATGGCGCAGGCTGAAGGCCTACAACCGTGTGATCTTTGTGCAAAATTGCCCAGACACTGCCAAAAAGCAGGAGAAGAACTTCTCATGTAATGTAAACACGGACATCAAGGATGCCGTGGTAGTGCCTGTATCACAAACGGGTACCAATTCCCTGCCAGCTGCAGACGGCGGCCCCCCTGAGGTTATACCAGTGTGACGGGACCAGCTGGGAGTTTCTTCACTGAAGAGTATCTTTCTAGCCCTTAGCCACTACACATGACAGAAGTGATCCTGAAGTATTCACTCCCTTTATCTTCTCTTTCTCCTACGGACTCATTTTTCCTTACCTTGCTCAAAAGCAAAGGACCAAAACAACACCAAATGACCAGGATCCCGTGAAGCAGTCCATCCAGAGTATGATACGGAAATGTGAGAAGTTTGCTAGAGAGTGATTTCTAAGACAATTAAGAGCCACTGGAGCAAGGAATGCTCATAGGCAGTGACGAAAGCCTGAATGGTCACACACGTCTTCACAGGAGAAAGTTTCAGAATACAGACTTGAACTGCAATGTGTGTTTCTTCTAAGGCCTCGTCATGTTAACTGTCTCATCTGGAAATAAGAAACATACTAGGTTTTAAGCTTGAAATCGTCTGCATTGTCCTTAAGTCATATCAGAAGCAAACTTGGAGGATGCATATTTTGATATTCATACTTTGACAGCTAACAGATTTTTATGGCTATCGTGGAGTCCAGTTGTTTTACCAGATGCATGTTTTTAAAATAGATGCAATACACATTTGAAGATATTAATATTTAGAATTATGTTCAAATCATGAACAGATTTTCAGAGTTTTTGGGTGTAATTAGTGCTGTTAAGTACCCACTGAAGCTGAAAGCAACTATCAGGTCCTATATTTTATCTGGTCCCCGTAAAACAGTGTTGCCCAACAGAAATATAATGTGAGCCACAAATGCAAGCCACATGCCTACATTTAAAATTTTCCAGTAGCCCCATTAGAAAAAGTAAAAATAAGTGAAATTTTCATATTTCATTTAACACTATGTATCAGGTTAGTTCAATGTCATGAATATTAAAAATTAAGGTATTTTACATCCTCGTTTATGAACCACAATTAAAAATCCAGTATGTATTTGATCTTTACAGCGTATCTTAATGTGAATTAATCATATTGTTTAGCACAGGCCCTAAAATTAAAGGCAGAGCCTCTGCTCCATTGAATATTTCACAACAGCAGCTCAATTCCTTCTTTTATTCAAAGTCTCACAAATGTTACAGTTTTATACAGCACTAAATTAATCAAGTTAAATAATGTGGTTGGTTAAAGAGTTAGGTGAACTTACCATTTCTCTAGAGGGTGAAAAAAAATGAAAGTATAGAAAGATACAATGACCTACATGTGGCAAAGTTCTGAAATTAACTTGTTTGCTACTATGAAGCACATATGCTAGGGAAACAAAAATTAAATATTATTGTTAAGTCAAATGTGTAAGGCTTTTTTTTTTTCTTTAATCCACATGTGGTATCTAACTTGACAGATGAATAGTTATGACTAAGCACTTAGACTATTTTAAAAAGCTGACAGTATTTCCCTTGCTCAGCTGGGAAGTAAAGATATTCAACAGACTTTGTGATAAGTAATAAATTGAGTTGTTTAGGTTTGGCAGTTCAGTTGATTATTGTGTTCTTTGCATATTCATGTAAAACTGAAGCGTGAATGTTACTGCAGTGAGCTAGATTAATGATTATAGAGTTAGTGACCCATGAAAGAAAGATGTCTCACATTTAAAAAGGTGATTTTTTGTTGTTAGCTGTCATATTTATTATTGTGAAAAGGCAACCATGATGGCCCTAAGAACCAAAGCATGGGTATTGCATTGCACAAACCCGGGTATCACATTGATGCACTTTGTAATTATCAGTGTGCTTGTTCTTCATGGATTATCATAGAAAAAAGGAAAAGGAAATAATCTTTTAATGTGGAGAAAGATATGAATATTAGTAGTGGCTGACAATGAGTCCAAATAGTCCCAATTCCTAAAAATAAAGAAAAGGTATACAATGTCAAATTTGTGTGTGTGTGTGTGTGTGTGTGTGATGTGTGTGTGTGATTTCATGTGTGTACATGAGAAAAACATTAAGGTTTTCGGCCAGTCAGGAAACAAAAGGTTTAAAACTCTTCTTTCTTAAAACTTGCAGAGGGTATGGACTAAAGGCACAGGGAAAACAAAGCTGAAGTAACTAAAGTGTACCATAATTTCTGCACAACTAAGGACATACTTGTAATAAAAAATCTATGAACCTTAAACAAACTAAACTTTGTATTAACTTCCTCTTAAATTTCCATTTTAAAGGTTTTAGATAAATATTCATGAATAGCTAAGCTTTGGGTGATTTAACCATAGCATCTCACCCAATCGATTAACCTGGATTCAATTTTTGTTAATTTTCCTAAGCTTTTTACTAATCCATTTTTCCCAGAGCTTAGCAATGGAAACGTGTTGTTTACAAATATTCCTGGGGGGGGGCGGTGGGAGAGTGGGGTAATCTGTCACCAGCAAGCAATGAAATCTTGATTTCTCTTTTGTTTGCTCTGAAAGGAAAAGGATTATTTACCTTAATTACCACCAAAAATACTGTTTAAATTCTGGACAGACCTAAGCAAGATAGGTAAGTGCATAGCTCATTTCTCAGTAGGAGATGATTGGCTAAAGTAGGCCTTGTTTATTAAAGGCTACACTTAACACTAAGAAAACATTTCTAGAATGAAAAGTAAAGATAAGCATTACTGTCTTAACCCTAAAATATGACACGGTGTTTTAATACGATACATAAATTCTCAAAATTAACTTGTACAGGCTTTGACTTTCTTGTAATGAGAAAATAATATAGTTCCCTAGCAGGTTAAAAGTCAGCTTTTTATTCTGCTATTCTTCTGCCCTTTACAAACCCTGAACTCCTGAATTTAAATCTTTTATAAAAAGTTTTCCTGCAATGGCTGTCTGTGGTTCAAACCATTGGAAATAATGATGTGCATTTAAAACCTAATATTGATTTTCTTTCCTATTTGTGCGGCAACTGCCCTTTCAATGAAAGGATTTGGCTTTGTGACAATACTTTTGTGGACTGGACATACCCTTCAAAAACTACTCTCCAGAAGGACAATTCTTTTTGAAGCATGTTTACCTGCTCACGTAAGAAGTAAAATGGAAATGAATCAAAGGACTGAAATTGAAGAATGAACAACGCAATTCTGTTAAAAACCCTGGCTTTTTATAATCATGCATCTGGTAGTACCAATACCATAAACCACAGACATTTATGCCGTTAATTTTTAAAAGAACTCTCACTTTCATTGTATCAAAGACTGAACGGTAAAGGAATGAAATCCCAGTGTTTTTTTCTTTAAAGTGAAGTCCAAAAGGCAATTAAGCTTAAGAACAAACACAAGCAAAACAAAAATGAAAAAAAAAAAAAATCAAAGCAAAAATGATCCAATAAACCTGGGATACAGCAATGAAGAAACTGAAGATAGGTATATACTGAAGGAGTCTCTCAAAATGTCCCAGGATTAAATCTCACTCTGAGCTGCTATTACATGTGATTACTGTCCCAGACAGCCGAATTTATCTTGTTTTGCAAAAGGTCCTTAGATACCCCTAAAACTAATCTATTGTTTGGCTGGAAAATTAGCTCACTAGAGCAATGACATCATTAAGACACTCTAATTGTCAAGGGGGTGAGATGGGAAAGATTACTGCATTCACCTGACAGTTTACCTTTCCTTACCTTGCCAGTGAGTATTTTGGAACAAAGTAGAGCTCTTTAAACTTACTATCATTATTGTAGTTGTTATGTTATAATTGTATAGGACTTAGCTTTAACTAAGAAAGATGAAAAACCTTTTTTCTTTCCTTAAGTCAGCCCAAAGGTGCTATTTTACATATCAATACAGCTCAAAGGAAGTACTGTTATTTTGGGCTGCAGTGTTTCCTCCAAATCTGAAGAAAGCCCATTTTGAAATTGGAGATTGCGTTTAAACAAACAAGGAAAAATTATTTTAACTGTGTGCAATTTTTGAGATTGAGCATTTGTACTTTTTTGGTTTTACCTAATTCTCTTGCATTAACAACTTACTGTTTTGTGAATAATGTGTACTAAGACAAATTAAGGAAAATAATTATCTGTGAAAGAGAGACTTTGTATATTAAACAAGTGACCTAAACTTTTGTTATGGTTTCTATACTCTTTGGCTAATTTACCAGGATTTCTGCAGATATGTATCTGCAACATTCAAAAATGCTTGGGTTCTTAAGATTTTATAACAGTCTGTGTTTTTAAGCAGGGTCTGAACATATTCATATTACATTAAAGCCAACATAGACTGACCAACCCTGACATTACAGAAAGGAATAAAGAGGTGATTAACAAGGAAATACTTTAACTCAGGGACAGGGCGATGCAGGCAGAGGGAACAGTAACCAAACTCCTTAGTGGCAAGTAGCAAGATTCAGCTACTACGGAAAGAACAAACCCTTGTTAGAGTCTGACAGTTTATTACTTACAGAGATAGCAAAAGAAAGGCAAACTGCCAGCCCCCCGTGAGTCTTGTCCCAAGGGAAGACACAAAAAGAAGGCATGATAGATCAAAGATATGATAATGCAACATAAGGAGCGGGGCACCCTGGTGCTGAGATGCTGATTCCCTGTTGCAGCTAAGCAAGTCTGTGGCCTGCAGCTACACCCTAAAGGGCTTCACATGGAATGGTCTCATACTTCATCAAAATCCAGAGCAAGGACAAACTGTCTCACACGTCCTCCTGGAAAGATAGGGAGGCAAACATGAAGTGGCCCTCGGTAGTTCCTGCAGGTCCCATATCCTTGTGCTCCAGGAAGCTCATAGGGCATTCATTCTAAGGCTCAGGTCAGCCTGAACCAAGCCTGGCCTACGTGGACAAACACAAGGTCATCAGGGTGCCAGCAGAGCTGCTCCACCATAGAAACTAGCTTGGCTGTGCTAGGAATGGACAGAAGGCCTGCGATCTGAAGTACAGTAAGCCAAGCTGAGGTTGGAGAAGCAGTCAGGAATCAAAGCATTTCAGGCCTCTTTGGCCACGGTAGGGAATGTGAATTTCATTCGAAATGTGACAGATTATCAGTGTAGGTTCAGCAATTGTAATAAATATGCCACTCTGGTGGGGGATGTCAGTAATGGGGGAAGCTATGCATGTGTGGGGGCAGGGGGTAGAATCTCTTTACCTTCCTCTCAATTTTGAAGTGAACTTAAAACTGCTCTAAAAAATAAAATCTCAAAAAAAAAGTGGTTAGATACAAAATTATACCCATCAAATAAACATACCATGAAGAACGTGACAGAATGATACTGTAACAGTATGAACAGAGGAGGAGCATATTTTAGTGTACATTTCCAAAAATTCATGAGCAACTCTGGAGAACGGATTCCCAGGACCAAGAATGGTGGCACGAGGGCGAGTGAGGAAGCAAATGGACACAGCACAGGCAAGACATGGAGATGGCCTGACAGGGACTGATTTGACTCTCTTTTTGGAAATAGAACCAGAAATACTCACTAATTAAATTAGATTCGGGAGGGTGTGGAAAAGAGAAAGAGAAGAATCAGGGATGATTTACAGGCAGTTTTCTGGCTTGAGAAATTAGGTGAAAAACTTGGGAGAGATTCAAGGTTCCTCAGAAGACAGGAGGGAGTGAGATCCAGAACACAAGCAGGAGTATTTGCCTTTGAAAGAAGAAAAGCTACTACATTCACAAAATCGAAAGAAAAGAAAATGATAGTTTGTATTTTCTCAATGATGCATATAGAGTGAACAGATGAATGTCGAAGAGGCAAATATTAAAGTTGAGCTAGAACATGTGGAAAAAGGTAGTGAAAGAATTATCTCAAAGTTAGAAAGGGAACTTATTACAGGAACACAGTAAAACTGCTCATCAGTACTGAGAATCCACTTGCAATGTGCAAATGTGAATGCCTGACATGCTGTCTGATATTCTCCAGCAACGCTGAGCTGCTTGGGAACAACAGGTATGAAGGAGACAGATAACTAAGTGTTTTTCAGTTTGAGTTTTTAAAGAGGAATACTATGCAGCCCAGGGCAGAGGGATTCAGGGCATATGCAGGGAGGCAATTAAATCTGAATCTCAACAAAATCTGAAGCAATAATCTGAAAACAGGAGATAGGTGGTGCACAATGAAAGAAATGAGGTCAAAGTGTGGAACTTCAGCAATGGAGGGGGATGGGAGATAGTGAATGGAGAACAGAAGAGTCCGTCAAGTTTACAGGAGTTTCAGGAGCTGATAAGGATCTGGGTGTGACCACGGGTAGGCCTCTGATGGGATGGAGAAAAAGACTGGGAAAGGTAAAGGTCACCATGTTAGATTTGTTATCCACAAGGCTTCTGGAATCAGTAACATGATTGAAATAGGAGAGAAGAAAACTGAGCCAAGAGCCAAAGTCGTGGAATGGGCAGAAGGTTCTTCTGGGAGGTAAGATAACAAGGAAAGGGAGACAGTGGCAGAACTTAAAAGAACTAAGAGGAAGTGGTGGTAGAGCAAAGAGGATACCTATCTAATCTCCTGCTCCAGTAGCACAAGGGATATAGGAGTAGAAAAAGCTTCTATTTGAGGTGAACAGAATCCTAAAGAGATGCCTATGTTCTATGTCGGTGAGGCAAAGAAGTGACTAAGGTATTAGGAAAGAGATCACCAGTGTCAGAGTTAGCTGCTTTGAGCTTAGAAATGTACAATTAGCCCATATCCATGCAAGTTCAGCTTGTCGGCAAATGATGGCAAGTAGGCCAAGCCCAGCCTGCGGCCTATTCTGTGTATGGCCATTTGTAAAGGGTGGTAAAATGCACACACACACACACACACATACACACACACAAATATGCAACAGAAACTGCCATTTGGGCTGCAATAACTAAAATATTTACTATCTAGCTCTTTACAAAAAAAGTTCACCAGCTCCCAGTTTGCACAGAACTGCCAACCAAGTGAGTTGCTTTTACTCTGTTCCGTGGCCACAGACTGCAGAAGCTATCTTACAAAGACATACTACTGACCGGAAAAGAATCTAGATAAGGCAGCACAAGTTATCACTGCAGAAAAAACATATTCTACAGACAATGATTAAGGATATCACTTAAAAGCATTATTCTAACAACAAATTATGACTGTTACTGCCACATTATTTAATGATATATAATAAAATGTGATTATGAATTATGATTATTATCCTAAATGGTAAAGTAAATTCATTCATTCAACAAGTATCTACCTATTCTAGTTCCAAGCAGTGTGCCTGTTGTCTTTTTTTGCTTTGATGGTACAGGGAAAACTAGGAACAAATGTCTGAGGGGGAGGATGATCTGCCATTTTCTTATTTATCTAACAGTATGCCTTTTTAAATATCAGACAGGATAAAACAGTTTCTATTCTCTTTACTATAATTTAAAATTCAGTTTTTATAGCCATTTTGAAACCAAAAAAAGGACACTTTCTAATGACTAAAGAGACTGAAACTTCTGTAACCATAAAGCCATATTTTTATGAAAATTACTAAAGCAAATCAGCATCAGTTAAAACACTGAAAAAAATGAAATAATTAGAACTTTAAGAAGTGAAATTATGAAAATAAATTTTATTCTTAATTTTCAATAATAAAAAAAGCTGTAACATTTTAAATAAATTGTTAATAAGACAGTTGATATCTAGTTAACCTCTTATAGCATTAATGTTTTATATTTCTTTTCTTGAAAATACTCAAATATATTTGCATTGTATTCTTTAGAAAATAGCCTAAAAGATAATTGCCTTTTACGAGTTCTACGAAGAACAACATTCTAACACATCCATGTCTTTCATGATACTTGAAATACTGAGTTATATGTCATTTAGCCTATCTCTTAGAAGAATAAATAACACAAATAACACAATTGCAATAACTGATTCTCTAATCATTAGTTGTTTCCACAAATAAAACCTATCATTTTTCATGAGAAAGCAGAAAATAATACAGAAACAGAGTTACCTGAAATCGTTTATCCCCTCGATCAAAAGATAACAGATTAAGTGTGGGAGGCCAACATCATGAAAATAGACCCCAGTTTTTTACTTTACCATTTAACTCTGGCTTAAAGATAATAAAAATAACATACAATCTATCAGTGTATATTTATTCCCTATCACATTTTCCTTATTTTACAAGGAAAGAAAATAGGTGTTATGTTTAAGAGGAAGATTAGTGAAACACTATTACTGAAAGCCAATTTAGCTATAATCACTGCTCAAGAAGTATCCATAGGACCCTTACAGCAAACACGTTGCTATACACGCCCCAGAATGTGAGATCAGGTGATCCGAGGTAAACATGAGGAAAAAAATCAAAACATTTCTGTCCTCATTCATATCACTCCCCCTGCCCGGGAAATTCAGATTAAATGGATCTTAGATTGTGCTTTTATTTCACTATATCTATTTTAGCAACTGAATGTAAACGAAAAGCAACATTCATTTTTAAATGAAAATCGTAACACTGTTTTTGAAACTGCAAATGGGATTCTCATGATGAAAGAAGTTTCATAGCAAATTCTTGTATCTGGACAGTTATTTACCATAATCAGGTCAAACAGAACTTGAAGCTCTCCAATTATTTGCTTTCACCACAAGCAAAGGACAATTAGGCCACTGCTGTCATTTCCTCATCTGAATCACTTGATTCATCTTTTAGTTCCAGTTCCCCTAAATCTTTGTCTACAGCCGTAACAGTTTTTTTCTTACACTTCTTGGGGACTGCATCATTAGCACAAATTTTTCTCATTTTAATGTTTGGCAATTTCTTCAGATCGAAATCCCATTCCCTAAATAAACAAAAGAGAGAGTACATAGAGAGGGTTGCTGGGGTGCAAGACAGCGAAGCAGTCAATATTTAAAATTCTGAAAGCAGCAGAACAAAGCTTATACATTTATTGCAGATTCAAATGCCCTAGAAACAAACACTATATTCATTAGGGAAAAAAAGTCCCAAGAAGGAAGGCTTGCATTGTCCGTACATATTGCATCTTCTCATTAATCTACAACAGCAGTAACTGCACAGAGATTCCCACATATCCCAAACTTCCAACGCAGTACGGGAAACTATTAGGCAGAAGTGACAAGGAGGCTCTGCCATTGGTTTATTCTCCCTAACCTGATCACTCCATCGGGCCATATAGTATCAAGAACCTCAAAAGCAGTAACTATATTGTACTCGCAAATCTCCAAAGTGCAGTCAGAAACGATTTATCCTTTCACACTTGGTGGGAAGTCAAAGTTTCAGTAACCAAAAATATGTTATTGTTACAACAGAAATCATCTTTCAACCACTGAACTAACTAGTTCTTGACGACTTAACCTTTTCTCTGGTATCACTTCCCAGGAACCATCTTTTCCAAAAGAGCGTGCTGTGAACAGTCTAGGGATAGAACTCTGAGCCATTGAGCCTGTTGCTGTTAATTTATCTTTTAAAAAATACGAATTGGGGAGGAATAGTGAGACCAAGTTCTTTTAAGTATCATATTAAGGAATTTAAAGGCACCATGTCGCTATCATGTCAGTGCACATCACGTGTTCCAAATAAACACAAATTAGGAAGTCTTACTTTGATAAAAGAGAAAAGGTTAAAAGAAACCCCTGAGTTTTTTTTAGCTCTAATGTCTAAGTACAAAAGGGAAGAAAGTTTATGTCTCATGTATTTTACATGCAGCCTCAAGGGATAATAGAGAGAGACAGACTTACCTAAAAGTTCTCAGATTACCTGCATTTACAATGTCTGGAATCTCTGGGAAAGAAAATAATTTATATCTATTAAGCAGTGTTCTTTAAATCACAACATTTTACAGTTCTCTTGTTTATTATCTCAGATACGATGAATAAGTGACAGACAGCAAGAAAATCCAAGCAAAACAAAATTTCAAAGCACTGCTATAATGCTATATGAAAAGTAAGGGCTTAGTTTAAGAATGTGATTTAAGAGGAATGCTATTAAATAATAAATTCTAGCATAGAATCTGTAAAATGAAATAAACCTATTAATGAGATAAAACCCTGTCCTTTTAATCTATGAAAGGCACATAGCAGTTTCTAATGATCAACCCCCTAAAATAATAGGCTAGATTTTTAAATATATTTTCTTGGTGAAAAGTACAATTTTTTTTTCAAGCATATACTTCACCTTCGCAAGGTAGAGTTTATCTGAGAAATAGAAGTATTCTTTAATATTTTTAAAAATCACATTATTCAAAATGTGAAAAAAATTTTAAACAAACTATAATCAGTAGCTGCTCAAAGCAACTCAATAAAACTTAAATCCATTTTTAATAAAAAACTAGGTATTTAACAGTTCCTCACCATGATTAGAAAGTTTACCATAAACCAACATGCACGATCATAGTTATTGGTAAAACACAAATGGCATGTATAAAAAACTGAAACAGGACTATGCAATAAAATACTAATTAAAATCAGAATCAATGAATGAAAAAGATAAAATAAAAAGGCTTGACACAACTATATGCTGATTATGACTATAGTTTCAGAAAATATGAGTATGAAGGGGTCAAGTGTTTAAAAGGTGTAAATTAAACACCATTTTTTAAAAAGAAATCCTAATAAAATGAGTCAGAAGTAGTTATACTACCATGGGTTGAGGAAGGAGAGGTGTCAGAATCCAGTTTTCTCCGAACCTGCAGAATTCGGTAATAATTTGCCTATGTTAAGAGGCACTTATGGAGTTGTCAGAGATCACAACCCTTTCACCAGACACACTCCCTGACTCTGGAAGAAACACTGTGGCACAGCTGGAAGAATGCTGGATCTGAGTTTCTGTGCTGGCTCAATTACCAATACACGTTTGACCTTGGCCATGCTCTGTTAATTCATCTGCCAGCTACGTGGTGAACAGACTCTAGGAGGAAAGAGCAGTTGCACAGAGACCAACTGGGAGGCTGTTACAATGGAACAGGTGACACAATGGTGGCTTGGACTAGGGAGGTGGTGGTGTTAGCAGCACAAATTTCAGATGCAAAATACATTTTGCTGACGAGCTGGATGGAGCGAGAAAGTGACTACGGGTTTCCGGCCTGAGCAACTGGCCAAGTGGTGATGCTGCTGTCTGACATACAGATCATGTGGGAACAAGTTTTAGGAGAAAAGCTGGACTTTGCTTTGGGACGTCAGGTCTGAGATGCCTAGAAGACATTCAAGTAGATTCTGAGAAACCCCAGTTTGATAATGCAAGTCTGGAGTTCTAGGGACAAGTTAGGGTCAACAAATACAAATTTCAAAGTTATCACCATGTAAATGGTATTTAAAACCACAGGCTGAGTGAAATGAACTAGGAATTGGTATACGTAGAAAACAAGAAGCAGCCCAAGGATGGGAACCTTGGCCAATATTTAGTTTGTGAAGCGGAGGAGGATTCAACTTAGAAAACTGAACTAGAAAGAAAATTAGGAAAGGGCTGGGTCTTCTTTACCAAATGAAAAGTGTGACAAGAAAATGAAGTGATCATCTGTATCAAATGCCGCAGAAAAGTTGAGAATCAACACCCAGTATAGCAACTGTTGGCCTTAGCAACTTAGAGGTCATCAGTGACCAGTATTTGTTGGGTGATGGAGACAAGAACTAATTAAAGTGGGTTCCAGAGAAAACGCAACAGGAGGAGATGGGAGATCTAGGAGCATAAAGCAATTTTACGTTCTTACAAGGTGACTACTCAGTGAAAGGGACACAGACAGCAGTGCTTGAAGCTCTCCCCGAACCTCCTTGTATTAGGTTGTGTCAGGCACTTTGATAAATGAAACCTCATGTAACTTTTAAACAACTGGGGAAGTAGGTATACTATTTATTTCAATTTTTAAATTGAAGAAAACAAAACCCAGTGGGGGGGAGGGTTAAATAACTTGTCCTGTTACACAGTAAGCTCTAAAGGTTTAAATCATACCTATCTAGTGCTACAGCTATTTTCTGTTATTTTTTTTCAGTGAAGCAGCTCACTTCCTAGAAATGATGAAGAGGAACTGCCAACCAACTACTTCAGGGTCTCTCGTGTTACCACAGTGTAAGTGCCTGACACGAAGCTTTTGACTGTGTAGACATCCGTATCAAAGACACCCTTCTCTAATAAAAATATTGCCAGCTGTCTGACACACTACCAGCAAAACAACTAGATAAGAAACCAGGCCATGCCCACCCATCAAAGTCCCCTTTTAGAAAGCCCTAGTAACCTACTAAATCACCATTCAAGTGACCCCACTTTTCCCTTCTCATGCCCTAACTCCCAGTTATGTTTTTAATTCACCAATAAAAACAAACTGGGGGTTCTAGAGGGGCGGGGGGGTGGGGGATGGGTTAGCCCGGTAATGGGTATTAAAGAGGGCATGTTCTGCACGGAGCACTGGGTGTTATACACAAACAATGAATCACGGAACAATATCAAAACACTAATGATGTAATGTATGGTGATTAACATAATAATAATATAAATTAAATAAGCAGGAAAAAAAAAAGTGAACATGTGAAACCCCAGGCACCTCACCTTCAGACCCTAATAAAGTTGGAGCCCCAAGTCCATACTCCCTTCCTCTCTCTACCCTTGACCTCCCTGTGTGGCCCTGGGCATGCTATGGACCCTCTAGACCTTGTGAGTAATAAATCTTGGCTTTTCTTTTTTTCAAATTTCCCTGACGGTTGTTACTAGACGCATCCTACAATCATAGTAAGAACCACAAGGGCTGCACCAGCCACAACATTGGCTCCAGTTGGGGAAATACCTATGGGGGCTCAACACAAGTACTAGAGGCCCAGGTGAGTGCCTCAGGAATTTCTAGCTGATAGAATTGCCATCAATAGGCTGGGACCAACACAACAGTTACCCACAAGATATTTCCTTTAGGGTATTAATACTTCAGTGTTTTTATTATCAGAATTTAAAAACTTAATTTGCGGGTGCCTGGGTGGCTCAGTCATTAAGCGTCTGCTTTTGGCTCAGGTCATGATCCCAGGGTCCTGGGATCGAGCCCCGCATCAGGCTCCTTGCTCAGTGGGAAGCCTGCTTCTCCCTCTCCCACTCCCCTGCTTGTGTTCCCTCTCTCGCTGTGTCTCTCTCTCTCTGTCAAATAAATAAATAAAATCTTTAAAAAATAATAATAGTAAAAAATAACTTAATTTGCTATTAAATATTTCATTTATACTGTACTTATCAAGCAAATCCACACACTATAAATGCCATAACATGGACCAGAAATGGAATGTGAGTGAAGTAATGTTCAGGGCCATGGCAAACTTGAGAATATATGATCAAGTCTAAAAGGGACAGCTGTTACTCCATTACAGGCAGATTATGTTGCCAGACCACTTGAATATTTTTTAAAAAGCACAAAATCTACATTTTTCATGTGAAATTGCCAGATACTTCCTAGACTGACAATAAAGAAGTCAATCAAATACCATTTGCATGCCATGTTGCCTCTGGATCCTCACCTGCTTGTGGGCTTTGCAAGCCTTAAGTATCCTAAGTGCTTTTTCTTCAGATAATGTTGATAAACTAACAAGATACTTGTCTTTAAGAATGGTAAGAAATGCTACAATGCTAAGAATGAATGTCTGATTTCTAGTTTCTCAAGAATAACTGCAACAACTATAGATCGGTCCTACAAGAATTAGAAAGATAAGAAGGGCACAGCACCTACTCTAAGGAAACATTGATGTAGTTACAGATGGGCAAGTAATAACTCCACAATAAAGCAAATTAGGAATATGCCAGAAGGGAAAAGAAAACTTTACTGTCAGGGTGGAAAGATACATCACTATGACAAGTGACAGTTTTGAGAATGTAAGAAAAAAAAAAAGAATTAAAAAATTATTTGATATACTCACAAAAGAAAGGAAATCAAAAGAAGAAATTCAAACTAAACTAAATATTTAGAATAAATAAAATTAAATCTTTGAAATGAATTAGAAACCTGATATGCCGGGGGGCACCTGGGTGGCTCAGTCGTTAAGCGTCTGCCTTCAGCTCAGGTCAGGATCCCAGGGTCCTGGGATCGAGCCCCACATCGGGCTCTCTGCTCAGCGGGAAGCCTGCTTCTCCCTCTCCCACTCCCCCTGCTTGTGTTCCCTCTCTCTCTGTGTCTCTCTCTGTCAAGTAAATAAAATCTTTAAAAAAAAAAAAAGAAACCTGATATGCCTATGTATTTTAGAAAGAAAAAAAGAAAGTCACAGAGAACACACCAAGGCCATATCCTTCATACTGTTGTCGCTCACGCTCCATTGTCTGCTTGATGACTGTCTCCCGGGAATAGTGCCGCCTTCCCTGCCTGTCTCTGATGCTGTTATGTAATTCAATCTGCTCTAGTTCACTGCTGAATCGATTTAAATACCTGAGAAATAAGAAAGCAATATGAGTTACAAGTCTTACATTTGGCTTACATTACCCCATTTAAAACAAACCCTAGCCTTCGCCTATCCTTAAAATTTTTATACTCTTCTGAGTTCCTCGTGTCCTCAGACTTCAGACGGTCCCTGGATAACCCAACCATGTCCAAAATTTCAGCAATCAGATCACTGCCTGCTATTCAAGTATCTGCTAAACTCCAGGATCCTCGTATTCAACCACCTCCTGGACATCTCCATTTGGATGTCCCATGGAGGCTTAACACCTCAAAAGTGAACTTGTGCTCACCTCTGTCCCCTCCCATCCCCCACCAAACCTGTTCCATCTCTTTGGCTCTCTATCTTAGGAAATAGTACAACCATCCACCCACTTGCTTATGTGAATAATGTACACGTCCTCCTTGACTCCACTTTCTCCCTTTAATGCCATATCTAAGTTTTCACTAAAGATTGAGACTTTCTACCTTCTTAATATTTCTGGAATCTTTATTTCTCTTCACCATACTGCTACTAACCATGCAGAGGCCAACATCATCATCTCTTGCCTAGATTGTTTCATCAGCCTCTCAACAGTGTCCTGGCCAAAGCCATGTGCCCTCAGGCCATCATCATCATTCTCACGACTGTGACATTTCTAAGGTTTAAATATGATCATCTCAGGTGCCTGTTGTAAAAAACTTCTTGTGGCTCCCAATGTCCTTTGAAAAGGTCCAAACTCTTACAGTGATACCTGAGGTCTTCTGTGAGCTTACCTGTCACAATGCCCTTCTTGAACCTATTATTTTGATTATATTTAATGTTTGGTAGATCACTAAATCTGTCACTTATACCTCTGATACTGTTATCTCTGCCTAAAAGCTCTTCAATTAACTTTACCTCAGTCTGCTAACCCTTACGCTTCAAAAGTCAGTTTAGATGATATTTCCATAGGAAGCCTTTCCTGATCCAAGAAACTGGGTTAAGTAACAAGCTGAGGCTCAGAAACCTTACAAACCTACTAGAGTGGCTAAACCAGGGTGTGAATCTAAAGCCTTTTGGTAACAAAGCCCATTTATTCCTCTATAAATCCAGAACAGAACTCTGTCTCTGGAAGAACCAGGTTGCAGAATTCCCTTTTCTGACACTTTGCTCACAACATACCCAGTGTTTACCTTTCAATTAATTCACAAGCATCTCTCTTTGAATATCCTACTTTTTGGGGATCAAGATGACTTTGAAACCACTGCAGTTTTTCACCTATAACAACAAGTACAAAGTACAAAGATAGGTTAACACCATAAATCATCACTTAAGCAATGAGTATTCATCATAATTTTCAACATCAATGTGTTTAAAATACTATCAAAATTTATTTCAATGTTAAATATAAAGGCTTGCGTGGGCTCAAAGCTAATTAAACCAGTCTGTCAGAAATCAAATTGTCACATTTTAATTTGGGGAAGAGACAGAGATGCCTTTCAGTATGTAATTCTTTTTTTTTTTTTTTTTTTTTTTTTAAAGATTTTATTTATTTATTTGACAGAGAAAGACACAGTGAGAGAGGGAACACAAGCAGGGGGGAGTGGGAGAAGGAGAAGCAGGCTCCCTGCCAAGCAGGGAGCCCGATGTGGGACTCGATCCAGGGACTCCAGGATCATGACCTGAGCCAAAGGCAGTCGCTTAACCAACTGAGCCACCCAGGCGCCCTCAGTATGTAATTCTTATCCGATAAGGATGCATTAAAAAAAAAAAAAAGAATACATTAACAGAACATGAAGTTCTAAGTATTTAAAAAGCAAAAGACAGAACACTTGTCTAAAATAATAAAATGAAAACTTGATTAATGGCGAAGATGGTTGTTGCTGAACATTTAATAAGCAGCAGGCTCTATGTCAAGAGCTTTACAATCCTATGAGGATTAGTACATTATTATCCCTATTCACACATGAGAAAGGTTAAGTGGCCTGTCCAGGGCCTCAAATTAGTAAATACATTAACCATGCAAGATCTGCCAGATACTATGCAAAGAGTAAATCTGACCATCAGGGTCTCTTGCAGTTAGATTTCTCAATATTACAGATCAAAAAATGGCCATACCTCAGATATGGATGACCTACTTAGAAATACTATTCTATTATCTGAGAAAGCATTAGAGATCGGTGTTCAAGTAAAGCCTAAGATTAAAACAGAACAACAAACAAACAAATAAATAAAGCCTAAGAGTCATTTTTTTTTTTTAAGATTTTATTTATTTATTTGAGAAAGAGCGAAGAGAGAGAGAGAACGCACCAAGGGAGAGGGAGAAGCAGACTCCTCACTGAGCAGAGAGCCTGACATGGAGCTCCATCCCAGGACCCTAAGATAAGGACCTGAGCCAAAGGCAGACGCTTAACCAACTGAGCCACCCAGGCACCCCTAAGAGTCACTATTTTGAAGTCAGACTTATAAGTAAAAATTTACTAACAATAAATCCGCCCCCCCCCCAAAAAAAAAAACTGTGACACTGAGATACAGACTGACGATGCATGTATCCACATCACTAAATATAAACTGCTGTTTCCAAAATACTTAGACCATAATCCTTCCTAATTCTAATGAGTTAGGGAGCTAGAATTAAACTTCAGAGATAGATAGACAATGTAGGTAGGTAGGTAGGTAAATATAAACTAAATAGTTTCTGAAAAACTGAGCTAGATATTATTAACACTATCTAAGAGCTAATGATTGATTTTACTTTGTTTTGTTTTAATTAAGTCTAGTAAAGAAAATTCCCTAGAAGAATCAAAAGAAAAATAGGCACAGAGCAGAACTTCACTATGGGTTAGCCAGAGCGTCAAATGAGTAAATCTACTTACCAATAAGGTTGAGACGCAATGCCTTTTCATTCTTCAATCTTGGGAAAAAAGGTACATAATGTGTTAGAAAATTTCCAAAACAAATTTTAAAAATCTGTCAAAAACAAAAAAAACTGCCCACAGAACCTTAATTCAAGGATCATTCTTTTATACATATGAAATTAATTTTGTTAGTGCAGAAACATTGAACACCATGCTTTTCTTTTAAATCACTGGAACAAAATGTTACTAGAAACATTTCTTTAGGTCTTCAGTGACTAATGACTAAAGGACACCTATAGAACAAATCAGTTTTGAAAACACAAAAAAAGTCTGATTGGATTATGAATGTTCAGGTGGGTAATACTTGTGCACAAGAATAATGAATACCTTCTAGAAGACAGAGTGCGGCCACCAAGACCAAAATGCCCTAGTGTCACCTTTTAAACTTCAACAAGAACAGAACAGAATGTTTATTTTTCATAATTTGAAAAGAATTATAATAAAGAAAAAGAACTCATTTATTCTCAGGAAACAGTCTAGGTAATACATGATTTCTATTGTTGGTATTCTAAATATTAATTCAGAAAACACCTTTGGACAGCTAGTTTTTGCCACACTTTATGCTACTCACTAGAGATACAGCAATGAACAAAAAAAATCTACTGTCCCTGACTAACAAAGCAGACCAGATTCATCCTCCCACTTTAAACAACTAGAAAACTGGAGAAATAAAATGAAGCCTTTTTAATAAAAAATTTCAGGCACAGGGACACCTGGGTGGCTCAGCTGGTTAAGCCTCTGCCTTTGGCTCAGGTCATGATCTCAGGGTCCTGGGATCAAGTCCCGCATCGGGCTCCCTGCTCAGGAGGGAGCCTGCTTCTCCCTCTGCCTACCACTTCCGCCTGCTTGTGCTCTCTCTCTCTCTCTCTCTATAAATAAATAAATAAAATCTTTTAAAAAAAAAAATTTCAGGCACAGAATGGGGGAAGATATTCACAATACAAATAACTAACAGAGGATTTGCATTCAGAATGTACAAACACTTCCTACTACTTAAGAAGAAAACCTAATACCAAAAAGGGCAAAAGATTTTACCAGATTTTTCATCATATCAAAGACACAGAAATGACCAATAAGCACATAAAAAGATACTTAAACATCATTAGTTATCAAGATGTACAAAATTAAATCAAACTAAGATACTATTATACAACTACCAGAATGGCTAAAAAGTTTTTTAAAACCTGGTAATACAGCAAGCTTGAGAGGATATGGAGAGAATATAACTCTTATACACTGGTGGTGAAAATATAAAATGATACTATCACTTTGGATAAAGCACTTTCTTACATACTTAAACGTGACACCTATCATATGACCAGCAATTTTTATAAACTTAATTCCATATAAACTCAATTTTCTTATATACTTTGATATACAATCACCATATGACCCAGCAATTCCAGTTCTAGGAACTGAAAGAAAAATGAAAGCATATGTCCAAACAAATACTGTAAGTGAATGTTCATGGCAGCTGTATTCATAATAGCAGAGGCAGGCAAATTTTTTCTTAAATGGCCAGAGAGTAATGTGGTCAGTCTCTGTCACAACTACTCATTTCTGCCACTGTGGCCTGAAAGCAGCCACAGATAATACAAAAGGAATGGGCATAGCTAGCTGCTTTCCAATAAAACTTTTTAACAAAAACAGGGGGCTGGACCCTTACCTTGCAGACCCCAATAATCGCCCAGTATTATAAATAATCCAAATGAACACACCACAGGTAAATGAATAAACAGTACATATCCATACAATGGAATACCATTCTGTAATAAGAAAGACAACTAATATATGAAATAACAGGTAAATTTCATAAACATTATGCTAAGTGAAAGAAGCTGGCACAAAAAATTACATATAATAATTTCATTTAAATGAAACATTAGGAAAGACAAATTTCATGTATCAAAATAAAAAGCAAATCAGGGGTTGCCTGAAGCTAGGGGTGGTGGTGAGGAATGACCGAGAAGATGCACAAGGGAATCCTCTGGAAGGATGAAAATGGCACTACACACTAATCGTGGTGGTTAGACCAATGTATTGTCAAAAACCCAAATCTGTACACTGAAAATATGGCCATTTTACTGAATGCTGTTTATACCCCAAAGTTTATTTTAAAAAATAGAGAATACTCATAACAAGGTAGAAAAAATTCATTCCTTTCAATTAAGTCTAGAGGAAAGAATCTAGTTAGAAGTCAGGTTGCAATAATTCTGAATGAACTCAATGGGGCCTGAACTAGAATTGTTATCAGTTGGGATACAGAAAAGTAGAGAGATTTGAGATTAATTCTCCAAAGTAGTTGTTTCCTAGATTTTTCCCATTGTGCTTAGTTTCTCTCTGTTAATTTTCCATACTTTCTTTTGGTATCTAGAGTTCTTTGTTGTATACCCTGCAGGACATACTGTATGTATGATAATACATACCAACAAAACATTGCTATGCTGAGAAATCATAAAATAAAGCTAAAATAACACACGGGGTGCCTGGATGGCTCAGACGGTTGAGCATCTGACTCTTGATTTTGGTTCAGGTCATGATATCAGGGTCCTGGGATAGAGCCCCTCAACGGGCTCCACGCTTAGCAGGGAGTCGCTTCCCCTATCCTCCTCCCTCTGCTCCTCCCCCTGCTTGTGCACACACGTGTGCTCTCTCTCTCTCTCTAAAATAAATAAATCTTTAAAAAAAAAAAGCCATTTGCTCTCTGTAAATTCTGCATCCCTTGAAATGTCCTAGTCTTCAAAACATACTAATTTCTTTTAATAAGAACAGAAGCAATATTCCATATAGTCCCAAATCAGAGCATTCAAATACTGAAGAAAAACACGCTTGAGCTCTTATTCTGTTGCTATTCACTCCTGCAGTATCTTTAAGTAATCAGAGTCTATCAGTAAGAGTCAACTTGATTAACCTAGCAGGTCTGGTTTTGTATCCTTGACCACTAGTCAAAGGCACTACAACATAACAGATATCCTCCCTGATCTCCCCACCTACCTATGTTTCTCCCTAAAAAGGAACCTTAGAAAGTGGTACAAAGAATCCTCAGTTCTATGAAAAGTATAGAAACTAGATACTCTAAGCTGCCTGGCTACATCTGTTCCTTGGAAAACCATGTATCTTTGGTAGGCAGATAGTTCACAAAAGGTGACAGTATCTAAAATGGTCCCCACTGATTCTTGTGTCTTGATAATCATGGCCTTGTGATCCTTGCGTGTGGCTGGCTAGACCTAGAGACTTCTAACAAATAAAATAGCACAATAGTGATGGATGTCATTCTGAAATTAAGTTTCAAAGACTGTCTTCTGTCCTAGCCATCCTCTCTTGCTCTATCTCTGAGCCTTTGCCCTGTCGGAACCAAGCTACCATGTTGTGAGTAGCCTATGGAGAGGCTCATGTGGCAAGGAATTGATGCCTCCAGCCACCAGGCAGCCACGACTTGAGGTCTGCCAAAAGCCACATGAGTAAGCTCGGAAGCAAAACCTCTCCCTATCAAGTTCTGAGATGAATGAGGGCTGGTCAACATTTTACCTGTAGCTTTGTGAGAGACTCTGAGCCAGAAGCATTCAGTTAAGTGGCACTGCAATTCTTGACCAAAAATCTGTTTGTTTCAAACTGCTATGATGCCGTAGAATTTCTTATGCAGCAAAAGGTAATTAAAGCAGTATTTGATAACTGCTATTCATTATTAAGAAGCCACAGGCACCTGAAGTTCAAGTTAAGTACTGCTGGTACCTTTTCTACCATCTTGCTCACAGCTATCCCAGAAGTGTGAGTATCTTGTCACCAACCATCTCTCCAAAATATGGAACTCAACATTTCTGTATTGCTGGAAGTACTACTCTAGTGCAGGAAGATCAGCAGCATTTTAAGATGCTATTTGTGTTGGGCGCCTGGGTGGCTCAGTTGGTTAAGCGACTGCCTTCAGCTCAGGTCATGATCCTGGAGTCCCGGGATCGGGTCCCTCATCGGGCTCCCTGCTCAGCAGGGAGTCTGCCTCTCTCTCTGACCCTCCTCCCTCTCATGCTCTCTGTATCTCATTCTCTCTGTCTCAAATAAATAAATAAAATCTTAAAAAAAAAAAAAGATGGTATTTGTGTTTACGCCATTTAAATTAAATACGACTCATGGTCAATAATGCTGCTACTCAAAAAACTGACATCTATGACAGGCGTTAAGTAAGCCTGTTTCATAAAATACATTAGACACTACTAAAACTGTATATTTGTTTGCTTCTGGAGCCATAACAGTTACAATGATGACTTCTTCAAAATAAATGAGAAAAATCTGTTTAGAACACTGTCCAAGTAGAAAAAATTAAGTAATACCTTTCAATTCTGTACTATAAAAATGGAGCCTTGGCCAATAACGGGACCTCCTTAGAATAAGTTATTTAGGAATTACCATGTTGTTCAGTTTTATTCTTCCATAATTCCTTTATATTGTTGTTTCTGTAAATCAGTACATAAAATCCTGAAAATACCTGACAACATACAAAGATTCTAGGCTCATTGGCACAAGTACTTACAGTGAACCAAAGAATTTAGCCAAACTCTAAAGCAGTATTTCCTAAAATATTGCCATGTATACCACTAAGCTGATTTTTGAGTCTCATAGACACAGAATTAAATCATCTTTAAGCAAGCTACTTTTTCCCCCCATTTTCTTTTGATCCTCTCTAATTACATTAAGAAGAAAACTTAGTTTAATGCTTACTTAACAAGTCTTCCAACCTTTGCTAAATCTTTTCACCAAGGATAAAGCAAGCATGCCTCAGGCTCAGACCATCCATGAAAGGCAACAGTATTTACTTGTTTTTAATACAGACTAAATGTCTCCTTTAAAAAAAAAAAAAAAAAGGTATGTAAGGGAAATAGATTCTAAAAAAATATTAAGTAAATAATGCCATAGGTCAGTGGTTCTCATAGTGTGGTCCCTGAACAAGCAGCAATAGCATCAACGTTACCTGAAACTTGTTAGAAATGCAAAATTTTGACACTGCCCCAGATGTTCTGATGGAAAATTCTAGGGGAAAGAACAAACCATTTTAATACGCCCTACATGTATATCTCGTGTACACCTAAGTTTGTGAAATACTAGTAAAGACAGTAACAAAAAGTAATAACCATGTCAAAAGACATAGCAAAATTCATGAAAGTGATAAATAAATTAAAGTTTGAAAATTACTGTTTAAAGTGATACTACCATCCTAATAACCCTTATGAAAAAGGTCATTTTCTCTTCCAGAAAACTTCTAGCCAAATCATTGTGGAACAGCTAACTTTACTAAATATGCCTTTAGGTTTTGGGTAAGGAATTAATATATAACAATGAACATGCTGGTTTCTATCAGCTAGTATGGAAATATATCTACCATTTATTAAAATGGTAAGGCTATTTTAAAATAGCTAAAATGATGACTTTTGTCTTTATAACTTCATTTTAAGTAATTTTTTATTTGTCTCTACAGCACTTCCTGTGGACTCTCACAGGCCAAAGATGGAGGGGAGAATTGGCAAATTATAGTGTGGGCTGCTGACCAGAGAGGGGAGACTTAAGGGACAGGAAGCAGAAAAGAAGGGGCATTTTATATACACATTTTGTATTCCTAAGAAGAAAATTTTGCTATGAATTCTTCACATCAAGAGTAGAAACCAACTTCCAGAATGGCATAAGGACCTACGAAAATCCACTCTTCCATAAAAGCAGAGAATAGTAACAAAACTTGTCAAAATCAACTTTTTCAGAAGTATGAAAATTAAACAAAGGCTTGCAAGAATCTGAGGAACATTCTCAAGAAAAACCGGCCAATCTCAGTAAGAACAACAAACCTGTGGTGCTGTAATGTGCCTAATCCATCGTCCTCTCGTCAGCTCTGCAACAGTGTTGAAAACCAATGGACTAGCAACTCATGGTAGTTGTAAAAGCCATGTTCCTAACGGCCACCAGAGAGATCAAATTTGGAGTTCCCCAAAACCTCCATCCCCAGAGAACTGCTACCATTTGACCTGACAGGCAGCATGCTAAGAAGCTTGAAGTTACATTGTCTTTACATAATCTGACTCAGAGCTCTCTCTGTAGGAACAGCTATATCCCCAAGTTTTTCTTGAAAATAATCAGCAGCAATTATCTAACATAGCAGCTGCCTCGATGATATTACCAGCTGGGGGCTAACAAAAGGTAGACCAAAAAAATTTAAAGGAAAACTGGGGAATGGAAGGTCCACAGACGACTTGAAAGCTAGCCCGAACGTATTCCTGGGAATCTAGAATGCCATATGCACATGCAGGACTATGTTCATGCTAAGGAGAGACCTGAGCAGGTCCTAATCTCTCACCTCTGGCTAACCCTGAGGATCTATGCAAACAAGAAATGAAGTCTAAGTAAACTGCATCCTGGTGTGTCAAAGGCATGCCCAATAGATTCATAGAGCCCCTCAGCATAGGGTGAGAGACTTATTAGCTAAAGGCATTTAAAGAACTCTGTTCAAACATTAGCTGACCACCAACTGAGCAGAAACATCAATGGCCACACACAACAAACAGACTTTACAAAATCAGTCTAGGAAAGTCACAAAGCAAACAACAAGAGCAAACCTAATTGACTATAGAGGCTGGAGGTGTCTATTTAACAGAGTTGTCACACTGTATTATTGAAATTGTCCAATTTTCAACCAAAAATTATGAGACACACAACGAAAAAGGGAAAATATGGCCCATATTCCGGGATTAAAAATAGCATCCAATAGAAACTTCCTAAGGAAGCCCAGACAGTTGGACCTACTCAACAAGGACTTGAATTCACCTATAATAAACATACAAAGTACTAAAGAAAACTGTATCTAAAAAATTCAAGGAAATTATGAGAACGTTTCACCAATAAAGAGACAGAAATTACAATGATGAGCCAAGTACAAGTTCTAGAGTTGAAAGATATAATAATAAAAATGAAAAATTTACTAGAAAGATTCAATAGCAGTTTTGCTGGGAGAAAAAAGAATCCACAAACATAAGAGCAAGTTAGCTGAAAGTATCCAGTCTGAGCAACAAAAAGTGGAAAGGAAAGAAAAATGAAGAGTCTCAGAGACCAAAAAAATTTAAAGGAAAACTGGGGAATGGAAGGTCCACAGACGACTTGAAAGCTAGCCCGAACGTATTAGGCACTATGAAGAACACCAGCATATGTATAACGGGAGTCACAGGAGGAGAGGAAAGGACAGAAAAGATAGATATCTAGAAAAATAATGGCTAAAAACTCATTTTGATGAAAAACACTGAGCTACGCACACAAGAAGCGTAACAAACTCCATGTAGGATGAAATCCATGTAGGATAAACTCAGAAATCCCCACCTACTAGACATACAAGTCAAACTATTCAAAGACAAAGAACAACTTCAAAGTATCAAGAGAAAAGCAACTCACTGCATTCAATAAGATAAATAGCTGAATTCTCGTTAGAAACGATGCAGGCCTTGGGGCGCCTGGGTGGCTCAATCGTTAAGTGTCTGCCTTCGGCTCGGGTCATGATCCCAGGGTCCTGGGATCGAGCCCTGCATCGGGCTCCCTGCTCAGGGGGAAGCCTGCTTCTCCCTCTCCCATTCCCCCTGCCTATGTTCCCTCTCTCGCTGTCTCTCTTTCCATCAAATAAATAAATAAAATCTTTAAAAAAAAAAGAAACCATGCAGGCCACAGGGCTGAGGGATGACATATTTAAAGTGTTGAATAGAAAGACTGAACCAAGAATTTTATATGCAGGAATTCTATATTCTAAAGTTTCCTTCAAAAATAAAGGAGAAATTAAGACATTCTCAGATAATCAAAACTTAGAGAATCTCTCACTTTCAGACCTGCCTTATAAGAAATACTAAAGGGAGTTCTGAAATGAAGGGCTGAAATGAAAGGACAGTGAATAGCAATATGAATCCACATGAAGAAATAAGGGGCACCAGTAAAAAAAAGGTAATTACACAGGTAAATATACAAGACAGTAAAAATGCACTTTTGTGTGTATTCTCATAAGACAACTGCATAAAAACAATCATTGTAAAACTGTGTTTATGGGATTATAAAGATGTAATTTCTAGGCAATAATAGTACAAAGAAGGGAGAATGGAGCCACAACGGAGCAAATTTTTTATATACTATTGAAATTAACTTTGCATTAATCTGAAACAAGATTGTTTTAAGATTTAGTCGTAATTTTCAGAGCAACAACTAAGAAATAACAAAAAATATATAGTGATCTCCACTTTACTAAATGATTTCCAAATTACTAAATCAAATTACCAAATCAATTCTCAGCTCTCACATCAATCAAGAGCAAATTGATCACCACCTTCTCTTCGAAACACAATCTTCTTTTTCCTCTTTCTCAGTCTCGCTTGTTGGATCCTTTTTCCAACCTCTAAATGATGGAGGCCTCTGGGATCAATCCTTGGCCCCCTTCTCTTTTCTAGCTACATTTACTCATTAGATAATCTTATGTAGTCTCATCACTTACCGTCCCATCTAGAAGCTGATGACTCCCAAATTTGTGTTGCATCCCTAATCAATCTCCTGAACACCAGACCCAACATATCCAACTGCCCATTTTCTATCTCCTTCTAAATATCTAATAGACTAATGGTACTTTAACCTATATGTCCAATATATAACTACATAGCTCCTTCCCTCACATCTTTTAGCTCTCTGCTCCAATATGAACTTCTTCAGATAAGCTACACATGACTATTCTATGTAAAACAGAACCACTTTGTCACTCTCCATCCCATAATTCTTTTTCCTTTTTCTTCATTGTACTCATCACAACCTATTTAAGTGTATGTTTCTGCTTCAGGTAAGCTCTAGAAGAAATGAATCCTTGTTCACTGTTTTACCTTCAGGGCATTGAACATACTTAACATTTATTAGAGAGAAGGGAATATTGATGAAAGATAAATGTTAATGGGCTTTACACCAATGCATAATACAAATGATAAAAAGATACTTACTTTTCCTTTTTTTCTTGTTTGTGGGCCTCTCTTGTAATTTGAGCTGCTTTTCTACTATATGGATGGATGACTTTTTTTTCCCGTCCTACAAGTTTTCCCTTTAGGGCTTTAGGCTAAAATTAGGAAAATACATGACACACATAGTCAGATATGGAAGTGATTTCAGTTAAAAAATTTCCTTTAGAAATAAATTTAAAAAACAGTAATATAAGAAATACCATAAGCCAGAAACACTACTCTAGGAATTAGGAGATAAGCCAGACCCGTTAAATGATTGGAACAGCATTGGTTTCCATTGTCATAATAGAAATGATGTATTCAAAACTACTCTTCAGTGATATAAGAAAATAAAGAAAGGCACAGAAAAGGTCAATAAACTCAGCTCTTCAACTCTTACTATCTTCAAAGTAGGTAAGTGAATGCAGGTAGTGAGAAGACAGAGTTAAAAATTTGTGTTACAGTTAAAAAAGCTGGGGAAGTGGAAGGAACATAGGATGTTCACGGGAGCTTGACTGCAGAAGTTGCACATGGAACAGAGTTGGCACTGAATCAAGCAAAATCAAAGCTGGGTTCATAGAAAAACAGGAATAGAGGAAATAATACAAGCCATCTCAAAATTAGCACACCCAAAAAAGAACAAATTATTTTCCCATTCAAACCTTATGCCAGTTAACAAGGTCCCAATTCATTCGGCACACTGAACTAGACATTTAACTCTTTATTCCTACATAATTCTATATTTTATCATACCTGTTTTTATTTTGGAATTAGGTTTGACTTCCTATAAGAGAAGCCCAAAGTAATAATGGTGTAACCTGATAAAGTTTAGTTCTCTCATGTAAGAAGTAGGAGCTGGAGGCTCTGCTTCACAAAGTCCTCAGAGATCCAGGCTCCTTCCATCTACTATCCTGAGGCTATAACCTCCTGTATGTCTGTATAGCTCAAGATGACTTAATAACAGGGGCGCTGGGTGGCTCAGATGGTTGGGCGTCTGCCTTCGGCTCGGGTCGTGATCTCAGGGTCCTGGGATCGAGTCCCGCATCGGGCTTCCTACTCCTTGGGAGCCTGCTTCTCCCCCTGCCTCTCTCTCTCTCTCTCTGTCTCATGAATAAATGAATAAAATCTTTAAAAAAGAAAAAAAAGATGACTTAATAACAAGTCTAAACTTCAGCCAGAGAGAAGTAGAAAAGAAAATCAAAAAGCACACCCCTTTCCTTTAAGAGCAAGATATCAGGAAGCTGGAGTCTTCTGTTTACAACCCATTGATCAAAATTTAATCAGGGGGTTATGTAAAGGAGAGTAGTAAATATAATTGTTATTCTCAGAAAAAAATACATTGTTACAAAAGAAAAGATTCTAGTTGGGGACAACTGGCCGTCTCTAACATACCTAATCTCAAAAAGGTTCTTAGAACCTTCTCTTCAAAACTATTGTCATTGACTTAATTCAGCCTCATGATTTTTCATGATTAGGATGGCCTTTAGATTCTCACTGCTCATTCTTTCTTCATGGAAGTCGCAAAGCTTATTTTTCTACAACATTTATCTGGTAAAGTCCTTCTCCCCTGCTAATGAGCTCACAGTTACGTCCCAAATCCTTAACGTGGAAAACAATCTACCCCCAACCTACGTCTCCAGCATTATTTCTTACTCTTCAAAACATCCTTCATCCCGTTCTTACTGAACTTCTCCCCCATTTCCAGAACACACCATGCTGTTTCGTAACTTCTGAAAACTGCACTGGTTACCTCTGCCTGAAAAATCCTTTTCTCCTTCCTTGTCTTTTCATAAAATACAACTCAGAGTCACTTCCTCTGTAAAACTTTTGGCAGAATTAATTATAATGACCACCAATTCCTCATTCACACATGTATTCATTCCTTCAACTAATATTCACTGAAATACACCAACAAATATTTACTGCTCACTTCTTGATACACCTAGCCAAGATAACTGCCACTCTGAAACCCAGAATGGCACTGGAAGGTGGTTACAGGTATAGAAGAATAATGTGAAACCATTATACAACAGTACAGGCATGCTTTGTTTCACTGTGTGTCACAGATATTGTGGGGGTCTTGTTTTGTTTGTTTACAAACCCGGTTTGTGGCAACCCGGCATGAAGCAAGTCTATGGACACCACTTTCCCATCAGCATTTGCTTACTTCATGTCTCTATGTCACATTTCACTAATTCTTGCAATATTTCAAGCTTCATTATTATTACTATATTTATTATGGAGCTCTGTGATCAGTGATCTTTAATGTTACTCTTGTAATTGTTTTGGAGCCCCATGAACTGTGTCCATATAGGCAAACTTCATCAATAAATGCTGTGTGTGTCCCTACGATTCTCACTGACCAGCCATCTCCCATCTATCTCCCTCTCCTCAGGTCTATTTCCTGAGACAAAACAGTATACAAATTACACCAATTACTAACCCTACAGTTGCTTCTATGTGTTCAAGTGAAAGAAGTCGTACATCTCCCACTTTAAATCAAAACCTAGAGATGATTAAGCTTGGTGAGGATGGCATGTCCAAAGCTGAGATAGGCCAAAAAGTTAGGCCTCTCTCTTGTGCCAGTTAGCCAAGTTGTGAAGGCAAAGGAAAGTTCTTGAAGGAAATTTAAAGTGCTATTCCAGTGAACACAAGAATGATAAGAAAGCAAAACATCCTTAATGCTGATAAAGAGAAAGTTTTGAGTGGTCTGGATAGATCACACCAGCCACAACATTCCCTTGAGCCAAAGCCTAATCCAGAGAAAGGCCCACCTCTCTTCAATTCTATGAAGGCCAAAAGAGGTGAGGAAGCTGCAGAAAAAATTTGAAGCTAGCAGAGGTTGGTTCATGAGGTTTAAGGAAAGAGGCAGTCTCCAAAAGTGTAAAGTAAAACAGCAAGTGCTGATGTAGAAGCTGCAGCAAGTTATTCAGAAAAATCTAGCTAAGATAATGAAGGTGACTACACTAAACAAGATTTTCAGTGTATATAATATACCCTCCTACCAGAAGATGCCATCTAGGACTTTCAGAACTAGAAAGGAGAAGCCAATGCCTGGCTTCAAAACTTCAAAAGACAAACTCTCTTGTTAGGGGCTAATGCAGATGGTAACTTTAAGCTGAAACTAGTGTTCATTTACCATCCCCCAAATCCTACGGCCCTTAAGAATTATGGGAGATCTACTCTGCCTGTGCTCTATAAATGGAACCACAAAGTTTGGTTGATAGCACATGTTTATAACATGGGTTACTGAATATCTGAAGCCCAATGTTGAGACCTACTGCTAAGAAAAAAAGATTCATTTTAAAATATGACTGTTCATTGACAATGCACCTGGTCACCAAGAGCTCCAATGGAGACAAACAATGGGATTAATGTTGTTTTCATGCCTGCTAACACAACATCCATTTTGTAGCTCATGGATCAAGGAAATTTTGACATTTGAGTCTTATTTGAAAAAAAATTTCATTTTATAAGGCTATAGCTGCCATATACAGTGATTCCTCTAATGAATCTGGGCAAAGTAAATTCCTGAAAGCCTTCAGAAAAGGATTCACCATTCTAGATGCCATGAAGAACATTCATGATTCCTGGGAAGAGGCCAAAATATAAGAATGGGAGTTTAGAAGAAGTTGATTCCAACCTTCATAAATGACTTCAAGGGTTTCAAGACTTTACGAGGAAGGAAGTGCAGATGTGGTGGACATGGCAAGAGAATAGAATTGAAGTACAGCCTCAAAATATCACTGAATTTTGCTACAATCTCATTATAAAACTTGAATGGGTAAGGAGTTGCTTCTTACAGATGAACAAAGAAAGTGGTTTCTTGAGATGGAATCTACTTTTGATGAAGATGCTGTGAAGACTGTTGAAATGACAGCAAAGGATTCAAAATATTACATCAACATAGTTGATAAAGCAGTGGCAGGGTTTGGGATGACTGACTCCAATTCTGAAAGAAGTTCTACCGTGGGTAAAATGCTATCAAACAGCACTGCATGCTACAGAGAAACTGTTTGTGAAAGGAAGAGTCAATTGATGTGGCAAACCTCATTATTGTCTCATTTTAAGAAACTGTCACAGCCACCCCAACCTTCAGCAACTTCTACCCTCGTCAGCAGCCTGAGGCAAAAGCCCCAAGCAAAAAGAGTACAACTTGCAGAAAACTCAGATGGTTAGCATTTTTAGCAATAAACTATTTTTTATTAAGGTATTCACATTGTTTTTTAGATAGATGCTACTGCGCACTTAATAGTCTACAGTATAGTGTAAATAAAATTTCTCGATGCATTGGCAAACCAAAAAGTCATCTGACTTGCTTTATTGTGATATTCGCTTTACTGGGGAAGTCTGGAACTAAACCCACAATATCTCTAAGATATGTCTGTATGTGCATTTTTTTTGTGTTATTCTCTGCACATGTGGGGTGGGGGTGCAAGAAAGAAAGGTATGATAAGGATTTTTTGTACATGAAGTTTACCTAGCAAACATGAATCAATAAAAACATTTCAGAACCCATGGTAGGTTGCCTCTAAGATTCTCACAATAAATTCCACCTCTGGATATTCATGTCTAAGTATAATCTCCTCCCCTAGAGTGTGGACCTAGTGACTTACTTTTAATGAATAACATTTAGCAAATGGAGGAACTACCAATCCTGATATTAGGTTTTGTAAGGACTCTGGCTTCCATCTTGCCTATTGTCTTTTGCTCTCTCACTAGGCTAGCTCTGATGGAACCCAACTATCCTGCAATAAGCTGTCCCACGGAGAGGCCTATCTAACAAACAAATGAGACAGGCCGCCACCCTACAGCAGTGAAGAACTGAGGCCCTGAGTCCAGTCATCTACTAGGAGACAAATCCTACAAAAAACCATGTGAGTGAGCTGGGAAGTACATGCTTCCCAGTTGTGCCTGGAGATGAAACCACTGCCTCAGATTAAACCTTGATTGCAACCCTGTGAGAAATCTTGAAGCCGAGGATCCAGATAAGCCATGCCTCATTCCTGACTCATAGAAACGGAGATAATTAATGTTGTTTTAAGTCACTAAACTCTACTGAAAGAAGTTTAGAGTAACTGATATAAAAAACTGGAAAACCTCCAGTACCAAGCTGAGCTTAAACTCAAGAAAGGGCACAGCAGGGCCACTGGTGATGTACCAGAGAACTGAAAATGGCAGCAAATGTGCCAGTGAAATATCCTCCTACCATACAGCCTGATAAAGTGAAATTCTGATACTCAAGGAAAACTACATTCAAATGCCAACCAACGCCCAATCATATCTAATGTTTCAGTGTTCCACTCTTGAAACGGAAAAGCTATGAAAGAAAATTATCTTATAAAGGGTTGGAAATAACACAAGTACAGTGATAAGTGAAAAGAGTAAAATTATACATATACAAACGTGTCTGATCTAAGGCAAAAAAACCGTACAGATGTGAAAGACAAAAATGACAGGCATACAACAAAAAGAAGAAAAAGGAAAAAGAACAAAGAGAATAAAAGACCTTGTGGCCAGAGTATCATAACTTTTTACCAGACTGTAAACTTTTTTACATTGTTGTTTTTATTAAAAACTGGTTGAAAATGAATAGGAAACATTTTCCTATTCAAGAATTATTCTAATGAATATTAATAAATTTTAAAAAAAGCAAAAAGAAACAACAACCGTGTTGGAATACAACATAAGCGGTAACTATAAAGAAAAGCAAGGGAATTATAAATACAAAATTTAGATACTGTTTACCTGAGGGATCCTGAACGTTATAGATCCATGGAAGGAAACACAGAATCTTTCAGAAGTTTTATTTCTTAAACTGGATAATGGATAAACGAGAGTTCCTTACACTACTAATCTTTACACTTCACTATGTTATGTAAACACTCTTTTGCATCTAGTCATTTTTTAATAAAAACAGAATAGTTTGAGCGTCCTGGAGGGAACTGGGGGGGGGGGGGGCATGGAGGATTTGGGGAGCGAGCACATCACTGGAGGGCGGCGACAGGACACCAAGAAAGAAGAGATTGAGCCTAAGCAGTCTAAACCGGCAAGAGGTGGCACACCGGTATGGAGGCAACACTTTCCCAAGTTTTGCCGACCTTCCCCCCCACCATCCTCCCGCCCCCCACATACTAGTGAGTAGCAAGTAAATGTAAACGTGAGTCTTTTCCCGAGGGACAGGGCACTCTGTGAACACTTCAGAACCCAGAAGTTGAACTTTAAGGTCCAGACGCGGGGCCAGGCGGCCACCGCGGGACTGTCCTGTCCTGCACCCCCCCACCCCAGTGTACGGACCAGTAGAATCCTAAGTAGCCCCGGTCCCCTCTCCTAGTATCCCAAGACCGCCCCCTTCCCTCCAGTCTGCCCAAGGGGGGCCTTCCAGAGAGCCAAGCGGGTTCAGGGGAGCGGGAGGGGGCCCACCATGGTGACGTCCTCACGGCCCTGCAGGACCTCGGCAGCCCAGACGAGGGAAACACCAACAACCGCTTCAGCTCAGAGGAAAAGTCCAGCGTAAACACACGTGGTTGCCAGAGAAGACCGGGCCGACCCGACCGGAAAGGGAGGGGCAAGTACGTCTCTCTAAAACGTCCCCGGGAACCAAGACCATGTCTTTTTATCCCGTATTAGACTTTTCAGCCCCGGACCAGCCGGCAGCCTCCTGGCCGGCTTGCCAAAAACGGTGGGAGGGAGCCTGGGACGGGAGGGTGGACTTGGCCCAGCGCCCAGTGTGAGGCCTAGCCTTTGAGCTGGGCTTACCGATGCTAGACGCTCCTGGCTAGTGGTGTCCCAGGCCCGGGCGTTGATCTCCTGCCTCATCTGCTCTGGTGCACAGCCCCCAGCTGAACAGCATCTTCCGACGAGGCTGGAGGTTCTTGCCTCGCAGAGGCTGGCCCCCTCCCCGTTAGACTGTTAGGAGATGGCCCACGTCCTAGTATGGCAAAAGGCCCTCTGCTCACCTCCGTTACCTTGAGCAAGGCTTTCCCCTGAGTCTCAGTTTCTTCACCCATTAAGGGCCCTTCTACAGATCCAAGGCCCCTTCCAACCTAGTTTTTTTGTTTTCTTCTCGCAATGTGTAAGAGTCTGTGTTTTACCTGTATTTGTTAGGATTCCACAGACCGTATATGCGTTCAACAAATATGTGATTGTCTACTGTGTGCCAGGCTTTGGGGATACTCCGAGTGTTAGTGAATAAATAATTAAGTAAATAAATAAATAAAATTATTATTATTATTATTATTTCAAATAGTATAATTACTCTGAAGAAAATAAAGATGGTGGCATAGGCAGGAAAGTTGTTTTACAAGTGGTTGTCTCTGAGATCCTCTTGAAAATGAGAGTTGAGCAGAGACTGATACTAAAAAAAATTATTCAAGAGGCTTGTTAAAGGATGGTAAGGCAGACTTTATTCGGGGGGGGGGGGGGTGTGTGCCATGTGTATAAGGATCACTGCTACCGTGTCTTGCAGTGGGGGATACAGATTGGGCGGGTGGGAATTTATAGCCAAGGAGCAGGGTGAGGGGTGATGGATGGAAAATTACCAAGAGGAAACGTCAGGAGTTAAGGGGGCATTCTGGCTAAACCAACCTAACAAGATTCTTGGAATAGTCAGTCCACTGTGATCAGACATCACCAGGAAGATGGTGGACGATCAGGAAACTGATTAGATAAAGATATCAAGCTTGACCAGATGTAGAGGATGGTGGGACTCTAGCTAGACTGACTTTCTTGCTAAAAATGAACCCTGCAGAGAAGAAAGGGAAATCCAAAATTCTAGGCCTAGATGAAAAAGAGTTTGGGGAGCCTGAGTAGAGTGTGGTCAAGGAGAGAATCTTGTCACTTGAATGAAAAGAGAAAAGTAGGTATGGGAAGAAGCCACAGGCAGGGTGAAGTTGGGTGTGTCTGGATAGGCATGTGCAGGTACATGTATTTAATCAACAAATATATCCATTCAAAAAAATAGATGAAATTGTAACCAAGAATTTGTGACCAGAAGATCCATGAATCTAGGGGCAAGGCATTTTCATACGGTTTTTAAGTGTGTGCAAGTGCATTCTATGTGAATCTACACTATGAAGGTCACCCTTACAATATATGCTATGGAAACATTAGTCTACTGAGGACTTCAATTAATCCAAAACATTTCACTTTACTTCTGTGCTCTCACCATTTCTTATGATACAAATTGTACCCTCCCTACCCCATTCCCCGAGTCCAGCCCAGTGCCAGTCAGCTTCCTGAGGGCTATGTTACTGCCAATCCAGTGAGCACTCAATTCTTATTCTGGCTGTTACAGCTGTTGCTAATTGTTTTACTAATCACAAAATCTATACCTGCCCTACCCCATTCCTAAATTTCAGATTGCCAACAACTCAACAAACCGTATTATCCTGAGATTATTTTTTTCATTTTAATTCGGGTTTTGAAAATAAAAAACTTAATTTTTCCCCATTCAGACTCAATCCCTAAATAATATTGACTATGAGCAAGACATCATGCTCAAAATATTCTGCAGCAAATGCAAAAGTGAGTTATACAAAGAAAGCCTACAAGTAACAATGATGACTAACATTTGGTCATGATTTAATGTGATATACACCACTCTGATAAGCAGAATGAATCTCCCCCCCTTCCTTCCAATACAATGCCCCCATGACTCAATAACAGTCATGACAGTTCATGGACAGTTCAGAGACATCTTTAGAGAAAATTTCCTGTGCTTTAACAAATACTCTGAGAGATGTGTGTGAGTGTGTGTGTGTGTATGTATGTAGGGGTTAAGTAACGATTGGTACTAGATATTGATACAATAAGAACACTTGTACAATTTCTAGGGCAACCACTAAAACAATAGAAACAGGATATGTAACTTTGAATAGGATAGAAACAAGTAGAGAAAATAAATGGAATGATTAAAAAAATACTCAGACAACTCAAAGCAAGGAAATAAGGGAAAAAAGAAACAAGATGATAGGAAAAGTAGAAAACAAAAATATGGTGGTAGATTTAAATCCATTTAACAATAATTATGTACTAACTGCTCCCAATTAAAAAATAAATATTTCGTGTTGGATTTAAAACATACAACTGTGTCCTGTTTTTGAGAGATACATCTAAAATATAAGGAAACAGAACAATTAAAAATAAAAAATGGAAAGACATGCTAAGCAAATACTAACTGAAAGAATGCTGGTATAAATATATGACTGTTATACAAAATAGAAAAAAGTAGTTAGAGGTTACTTCTCAATGATAAAAAGTTTCTATTTTAAATTTATATTTACTTAGTACCATAGCCCCAAATATATAATGGAAAACCTGATAAAATTTCAAGGAGTAGTAGAAAAACAAATTGCCCTGTTAGGAAATTACCTTTCTTCAATAATTAATTGAACAAGCTGATAAAATACTAACAATGATTTGAAAGACTTGACCACAACATAATTTGAACTAATGGATCTGTTCAGAATACTGCTTCCAGCGTTTGTAAGAACACATATATTTTCAAACATATATTAAATAGTTACCAAAATGATCATATATTGGGCCAGAAAGCAGGTCTAGACAAATTAGAAAGGATTGAAATCCTACAGAATGTGCTCTCTAACCACCATGCAATTAAACTAGAAATCAACAAGAAGATAGCTAGACAATTCCCATATATTTAGAAATTAAGAATTATACTTCCAAATAAGTCATATGTTAAAGAAGAAATCATGACGGATATTAGAAAATACTTGGGGCTGAAAAAATAACGAAATACTGCATATCCGAATTTGTGAGATACATCTGAAGCAGTAATTAGCTCTTTTAGTATAAGTACTAGAGTCTTAGTATAAACACCAGAGAAAAGAAAGGCTGAAAATTAATGAACTAATCCATATCAAGAGTCCAGAAAAGAAACAACAAAAGAAATTCAAAGCAGAAGTTAAAATAATGAACAGAAATTACTGAAATAGAAAAAATATATATATATAATTGAGATCAGGAAGATCAAAATGTGTTTCCTTTTAAAGAACAATAAAGTTGATACATTCCTGCAGGATCACTTAAAAAAATTAGAAAAGATACAATTAGCCAATATCAGAATTAAAGCAAGGTGACATTACTTCATATTATGCAAGCATAAAGGGAATTACGACCAAATTAACTTAAATAAAATGGACAAATTCTTAGGAAAAAATATAACCTACCAAAATGTATGCAGAAGAATAGAAAACTTGAATAGTACCATTATCATTTTAAAAAATGGTTACTCAAATATCTTCCCACATTAAAATTACAGGCTCAATTTTTTTAGATTTTATAAATACATACAAATAGAGATAGAACAGCACTTCCTTAATATGATAAAAATGTGCACGAGTAGTGGTGATACTGGGCATCATTGTCTTATTCCTGACCTCAAGAGAAAGCTTTTTTTTTTGGATTTTGGAAAGCCACTTTGGCAATCTCTAAAAAGTTGAAATGTGTACATTCTCTAACCCAGCATTGTCATTCCCAAACGTATACCTTAGGAGCTCTGGCACATGTATCTCAGGATATAAAAACAAGGTATTTATAACAGTATTGCTAATAATAGCCCAAAGTAGAAAAAAACTAATTGTTCCTTAACAAAAGGATAGAAAAATAATCTGTGGTAAATTCCATAAAGCAGTGAGAGGCACCTGGGTGGCTCAATCAGTTTAGCATCTGCCTTAGGCTCAGGTCATGATCCCAGGGTCCTGGGATTGAGCCCCACATCAGGCTCCCAGCTCCACAGGGAACCTGCTTCTCCCTCTCCCTCTGTCTGCCGCTCCCCCTGCTTGTGCTCTCTCTTTCTCTCTCTCTGTCAAATAAATAAATAAAACCTTTTTAAAAAATTATTGGTTCATCCAATAAAGTGTGCTTTATGTGGCATGTGTTGTTCAATTTAATTATTTTTTTAACATTCTTTTCATACAGTTGTATTCCTCAGGTATGTCTTTTTCTTGAACTTGTGACATCACATTTCACTGATGGAATCAGCTCTCTTGTCCTACTATAATGTGTGTTGGGGAAGTGCTCAAAGTCATACTCTCACCTGTGTCCTTGGAAAATTTGAAAACGAGGATCAAGTCTTAAAGGAGAGAGCTCCAGGGACAGCAGAACCTTTGCTGCCAAGAAGTGCAGGAGGTGCAAAGGTCCAAGGGCATCGTTGCACCTGTTTTCATCAGCTCCTTACTTTACCCGCACCCGTTTTCATCAGCTGTTTACTTTAGCTGAGTTCTGTCTTCTCTGCTAGTGCCTCACACTACTGGGAGGCCAGGGATGTTCCACATTACTAAGGTAAAGTAAGAGAGACAGGAGCTAAAATTACACCCTCTCCACATCCTCCCCCAGCTGCCACAGATGTCCTCCTCCCAAGCGACTGCTGTGTTCTCCACCTACTTCCCACCCCATCATTCGCTAGTTCCCATCCTCCTAGGGATTCTCACAGTTGTGATTTTACTTCCAACTGCCAATAGCTTCTTGTTTCTATCATTTTTCAGGGTTGATTTTGGAGTAGCCTGCACTACTTTGTCATTTTATCCTACTTATTTTTAGAAATACTGATTATATTAGTAAAATTAGCCTTTTGTTATACATGATATAATTTTTCTCTTGACCTGTTTGTGACAATGCTTGCTGGGGAGAGATTATAAAATGTCTTTCAATAGGGAGTTGTTATGTAAATGGTTTAAAGATGGCCCCTGTATATGGGCCTTTTTTGTTTTCACCTTCACAGCAGGCTGGGACCTCATAACTCAAAAGCCAAGTGGTGCCAAACTCAAATTTTTATGCAACCAATTGTTTGAAATACAGTTCAAAAAAGGAGATTTTTTAAAAGCATTTAGAGCCTCCTTGCTTGGCATACCCAACCATCACCCAAAATCTGTTAGCCATAGGTAAGGTAAACCCTGGGGCTATAAAGACCCCAAGCTGCTCCTGCCTTTCAGAGCTCTTGGGCTTAGAGTCTCCCCACAAACTGCTGATTAATATCACCTAGACACACAGCCCCTTCTCCAAACCCTCTCTCTAATCCCCCTCTTCCCATTCTGGTTAGTGGCCTTCAGCATTGCCTTTAGAAGATGTCATGAGCTGAAGGACTCCCCTCCCAATGCAAATCTGTCAAAGCTCCTACTAAATAAAGCTCTTTGTGTGCTACTATCATCTCCTGGTCATATCCATGAACTTGCTACAGTAGTTAAATAGGTAACAAACAATTATTTGCTGCTGTTTTAAAAAATGATTTAAATCTATATGTACCTATGTGGAAAAATGTTGTGTATATTATTATCCATGCGTAGAAAATATCTGGAAGGATATACAATAAATTGTTAGTAGTTAATGAGATTAAGGTTGAGGTGGGGTTGCTCAGAACATAAATTTTTACTCTATTCTACAGTGTTTGAATTTTGAAAACAGTGTATTTTTTGTTTTTGTTTTTGTTTTTTTTAAAGATTTTATTTATTTATTCATGAGAGATAGAGAGAGAGGCAGAGGCAGAGGGAGAAGCAGGCTCCCCGCGGAGCAGGGAGCCCGATGCGGGGCTCGATCCCAGGACCCTGGGATCATGACCTGAGCCGAAGGCAGACGCCCAACCTACTGAGCCACCCAGGCATCCCGAAAACAGTGTATTTTATAACTTTTTTCCAATTAAAAAAAGAAGATCGAGAAAAGTTGAATTTGATGATTAAAGTGATCAAAGATTTTGGTGTCTTTAGAGATGGGTTAATGCAAACAAAATAAAAGGGCTAGTCATCAAGTTTAGGCTGTGTGAGAGTCCTAACCCCTCGGACCTCAAAATGTGACCTTATTGGGAAATAGAGCTATTGCAGATGTAATTAGGTAAGATGAGTTCACTGCTGGAGAAGGGTGGGCCCCTAATTCAATATGACTCATCCGTGACAAAAAGATTAATTTGCACATGACGTGCACACAGGGGATGACGTGAGAATATGGGAATTATGCTGCTACGATGCCATATGGATTGAACTGTGTCTCCCCCGAACCAAAAAAAAATATATGTTGGAGTGCTAGCTCCTACCTCAGAGTGTGATCTTATTTGGAGATAGTCTTTCCAGAAGTAATCAAGTTAAAACAAGATCATTAAGGTGGGCCCTAGTCCAATACAAGTGTCTTTATAAAAAGGAGAAATTTGGACACAGACACATATAGAAGGAAGAGGATGTGAAGGGCCACAGGGCGGAGACAGCCATTATCTACAAGCCAAGGAGAGAAGCCTGGAATAGATCCTTCCCTCACTGCCCTCAGGGGAATCAACCCTACTCACACATTGATTTTGGACTTCTAGCCTCCAGAACTGTAAGACTATAAATTTTTTGTTTAAGCCATTCTGCTACAGTAGACCCATCAAACACTCACCAAAGTAGATCCACGGCTTTCTCCACTTCTCCTTCTCAGTCTTGTCAAATGCTTGCATTAAATTTAATGTTCAGTTATATATATATATATATATATATATATATATATATATATATAATGGAGCTAACAATACAAAGAACTCCCTACTTAAGTCCTTTATCAACTGACTTGTGCACTGTTGTGATAGTTGCACCTTCCCTGCATTTATTTTTTCTCCAAGTCTATCTTTCCTAACACTATCGAGGCGATTTTCTAAAGCACTACAATGATCAAGACATTCAGATGATGAAAATCTTTCTATTGTACCAGCCTTGACCCCAAAGCAAGAGCACAAAGGAAGACCAAGAAACAATCCACTTGGATCTGTTTCAAGGTCTTTTCAAGAGCAGGCTTCTTGCCTTCCCCAACATTGTTTCTCAGCATGAATCTTTTCTTCCTGTCAGATTAGAAATTCTCTTTTCTGCTTCCATAACTTTGTTCACATCCTCTCTTCTTTACACTAACCAAAATTCTACCCATTCTACAAAGTATAGGTTGAAGATTACCTCTTCGGTGACACCTTCCCTAGGCACTAGCTGAGAGTATTCTTTTGCCCTGGTTTTACACTTGGCAACCATAAGCATCTACTATAAGTATGTGTGTGCCCACCTGTCTTCTCTATTAGATTTAAGTCCAGTATCTGGAGGACAAGAACTATCTTTGATTCACTTATAGAGCATTACATAAGCCTGTTATCTATCAGGTATGCAATAAAGAAATGAATAAATTGTTACTATTTAGTGAACAAAATCTGTTTTGGTTCTTAAGCATTAAAAAATACGGTTTTGAAGATGGACTGTTTTGAACTTGAAAACATTGTAAATAAACACTATTATAAGATTGTGTACACAGCACAGCCAAAGTTACCTTTCTTCTATCTTTTTGTTTGTTTGTTTGTTCTATCCTATGGGGAGAGGAAGTGGACAGGACAATGTCCATCTTCAACTTTGCAGATGAGGAAATACCTGAAGGAATGACTGGTTAGGCAGAAAGAAAGAACGTGGGACTCTGTAAGACTCATTGAGCAGAGCTGCCTGACAAGGCTGGACCTTCCACCATCTTCTGAACATTTATATGTAGGAGAAATGAACTTAAACCTTGCTTGAGCTACTACCTTTTTTTTGTATGGTTATTTTGTTGCCACAGCCATATAACTTGAAAAATATACTACAGTACAGTAATAAAAATTGAACATTTATTCTAAACAAAGATACTGAAATAACCTTCCTCAGACATCATTCTCAAGAGTTATTTTGATTTATTTGATTGAATTTCAATAAAGTATAATAGCCAGTGTTTATAATGATGACCATTAGTCATCAAAGAAAAGGTTAATGCTTCACGTACCCTTTATAAGAAGAAAGGTAGATATATTTGATGTGTTTTAGAGAGTTTAATTTAAAACCATTCAAATGCAAACTTTTTTGTGTTTAACAGAGCAGTTCTAAGTCTCTGGAAAATTCAACTGAGTGTAACAAAGAGATTTTTTTTTTTGAATATTTCCTAACAATGAAGATTTTATTAGACTCAGCTTTGGGGGACATATTTTTTAAATGACACCAAAATGGTTAGCAATAATCGGTATAGATAGGAATCCCATACTCCAAAGTCTTTGGGGTCAGAGTGGTAATATCACTATATGAAAGACAACAGAGAATGGTGTAGTTTGGGTTGTAGTTATCTGGAGAGTATCTGCCCCATATAAGATATTAACGTTCAAAACACTTTCAAATACCTGTCGAGGCTATGACAGAGTAACTAGAATGAGACCCTCTAGCTGTAAACAACTAGAAAACTAGACAAACTATACAAGTTTTCATAGATTGGAAAACAGACAGCACAAGACTATTATCCCTGAAAAAGAGACACAAATGAGGTGAGCCATATCGTCTTCCTGGAGGCACTTTCCAGACAGTGTTATGGGGAAGGGTATCTTAGAGTAAGGCAGTCTTGTGAGGTAAGGGAAGAGAGGCTAGAGCTCCAGAGGGCTGAATTGGCTAGAATTTTGGAGGGAGAATGCTTACAAAAAGGAAACTGCCTGGAGAAAGACCTCCAGAAATCCTCAATTTCAGTATATGTGCTGCTGAAGCGAGCATCCTCCAGACATCTTAAAATGTGTATCCTTGCATAAGGTGGACTTCTACAAGGCCAGGCAAGTGACAACTTGGGAGTAATAAATCAAACATTTCCCGGAGCTCACATAGGGCTGAGACACATCTGAGTCTTGACTAGCCAGAGTGCAGAATCCATGTTGACACTCAGGGACTTCAGTGGAGAAACCTCAGACAGGCTTGCTTTTGTGTGAGCTAAACTAATACCAGAGTGGAGTATACTTTCTATCTATCTGCCTTAATAAACTTAAAATTCTTAAGATCACCAAGCTGCCCAACAAAACAAAATCTAGCACTCACAAAGCAAAATCTAGCACTGCAAAATAATATCCACCATTTACTACTACTACTACTACTAAATTACTAGCTATTTCAAAAAGCAGAACAGGAAAAAAAAAAAATCAGTGAAACCAGATTAAGAGACAGAGATAATAGGCTTAGCAGAGAAGCACTTTATTTTCCCCCTAGCTTTATTGAGCTATAATTGACAAATAAAATTGTGTAAGTTTAAGGTATATAATGTAATATTTTAATACACTGTATATAATGTGAAATGATTAGCACAGTAAGATTAGTTAATATATCTTTCACTGCACCGAGTTATATTTTTCTGTGTGGTGAAAACTTTTAAAATCCACTCTCTTAGCAACTTTCCATATAAAACAGAGTGGTTTATTTTATTTTATTTTATTTATTTATTTGCCTGAAAGAGAGTGAGAGTACAAGCAGGGGGAGCTGCAGGCAGAGGAAGAAGCAGACTCCTAGCTGAGCAAGGAGCCCAATGCAGGACTCGATCCCAGGACCCAGGGATCATGACCTGAGCCGAAGGCAGACGCTTAACCGACTGAGCCACCCAGGTGTCCCAAAACCATTGTTGTTAACTATAGTCACTATGCTCTATGATATAGTCCCAGAATTTATTCATCTAAGAAGCATTTCATATTTACTTTCCTAAGTAAATATCCTAAGATATAAGTGAAACTTCAATGCTTCTAACCTCTAAATAATAACTCACTCTTACGTAGCAAAAATGTATATTTTCACAAATCAGTGTAGACCTCCTAAGTAATCTGTATGTATGTTTTATTTTCTTTACTGCAGTCCAGTAGAAATTGTACTTACCAGTTCCTGTTCTTTACATTTTCCCTCCACAGCTATTTGTATGAGTGATCCAGCTAGGTTTTATTTTCATTTGAAGTACACTCTACCACAAATACTTTTCCATACCAGGAGAAACAAGTTGTAGTGGAAAATTTAAACAAAGACAAAACAATACATTTAATTTATTTTTAACAGACTTTAAATCGAGGTCAAAACCAGCAGCCTGAAGATAGGTTTTTTGGTTTCTGTGGATTTTTTATCCAACAAAATGTTCACAGTTATTTCAATTTTCAGTGTCTTTAGGTGGGCTTGTATTCTCCAGCTTGTCATAAACCACTCCAATCGTCTTATTTTACATCTGACATTCATGTACTATTTATGGTCCCTCCTAGCCCATTAGGCACTTGAGTTTGCCAATCCCTACTTCGTGTGAATAAGCCAAAATTAATACATAATTTCTTCCTGTTTTGCAGAAAACTTCCAAAATGACCACTAAAATAAATGATGGACTTTTTCCAAGACAACTAAATTTTTCACATGTTGGCTTAAAATTTTTTGGCAGGCCTTTTGTCAGTAATAGCCTCTTCAGAATGGAGAAAATAGAACGCGGTATCATTTCTTTGATTGTTTTGACTAAATTGTGTTCACAACCACATAGGGTGATTTTGCATAATCAAATTATGTATACTTTATATTTACATCGCTATTTTCAATTGTATATTTTAAAATATATTTTAAAGGATTACATGCTTAAAGAAAATATTAATAATTTATGTATAACTTTCCAGACTTCCCTTTAAAAAAATCACAGAACATTTTAAAATGTTTTATAGATGATTTATAAAATATTATTTTCTATATAGTATAAAAAGTCCACACAGTCTCATTGAATGACAAGGGGAAATTCACTATTTAGGGTATTAAATCTCCAAGATGACATTCTTTTCTTAACAAAATTGACCTATACTAATGTTAATAACTTTCTATTTAATACTTTGGGAAATAGTTGTGCAATACTTTACATAAATGGAAAAATTGGGGAACTTGAAATGTTAAGTAGTTCCTAAATCTCCCATGCTTTTTTTCCTGTGAACACTGCCTCATAAATCATTTTTTTGCTATGTTGTTTACCAATTATTTGGATTTATTAGAGCTCTCCTCAGCCCAAATAATGGTGAGCTACCTTTGTTTATATTAACTGCTTTCCTGTCAGCCCCTAGCAGCATGCTCTATTCATGATGGTGATATTTTTTTTCTCTAATTCCCATATTCACTCTCAGCCCTAATCAAATATTTTTATTTTCTCTTCCTTTATTTGTCTAAAAAAGATAAACAAACATTAATTTGCAAAGACATGGGGAGCAATGAATCCAAGATGACCCTAAAGACTTTTCCAACTCCAACATTCCTTCAGCAAATCTTAAGATCTAGTTAATGTCATACCATGATGGTTTACTCTAATATGTGTCCTTAAAAATTAAAATGGTAGAATTAGCTTAAGTGGCAAATAATATTTAACATATTTTTCTGAGATACAATGTAAGAGAATATGAAAAGTAACAAGACCACACTGACTTACTTGTTTACAGCCTGATTGAATATTGAAATGAATTAGGGAGCTTTTAAAGTTAGTGATACCTATACCCATCACCCAGAAATTCTGATTTAATTTGTTTGAAATGCAGACTGGACGTGAAAATTTAAAAAAAATCCTCAGATGATTCTAAACTACAGCCAGTATTAAGAACCACCAGTATTAAGTCTAGCTGCCGTTTATCTGTTCTTAACTTCGACTACATATTAGAATCAACAGGTGCATTGAAAAATACATAGCTTCCCAGACTCTACTCCCGTAAATTCAAATTACTCATTTTAGGGTAGAACCCAAGCATTATTTTGTTGTTGTGGTGGTTCCCGATGTCATGATTTTGATGTCAAGTCAATGTTAAGTACTATTGCTCAAGAATCAAGATGCTTCCATTGCAACATGAAAAAGAACATACTGTCGTTTTTTTTGTTTTTCTGATGACACGCAATGACCCTTACCTGCTAGAAGAGCTCAATGTCACAAATTTAGTTCTATAACTAATGTAGGTAAACTAGCTTTGTATTAAAAATTACTCATAGTAACAGTTACAGAATTTTAGGGTCTACTGGGGAAATTCAGTGCTTTTAGATTTGTTCTTCCTGCAAGTTTTGGTCAAATAAGGCATTGTACTTCTATCTGTGATCCAGAGCCAGAATTCTCAGTTGCTTTGAGGAAGTCTTTGTTGGCATAGTGTTGCCATATTGGTTAAACTGAACGCGACTTTGGCTCATTGCTATTAATGCTCATTTCTATTAAGGCTTTCTTTGTACTCTTGGATACATGCTGAATGCATTAAAAGAAAAGCACAACCTCATAAATAGCTTCCTATAGTTCATGGAAATAAGAATGACTGCTTTTGAATTTATAACATGAGGAAAGGTGTAAAGAAATTTAATTATTTTTAATAATGTTGAACATGCAAGTGACAAAATTAATATAAAATAATCCATTCTCTTGGGTGCGGAAGGACACGGCAGTGCGCGGCGGCGCGGAGACGCACCGCGACTCCCAAGGCCCGAGCGTCACAACGAAGCCTCTCGAGGCGCGCCGGCCGTTGGCAGAGTTCGTTTCCCGGAGGAGGGCGGACCAGGGCGTGGTGGTCACACGACAGAACTGTGAGGCGGTGCGCCGGCCGCTTTTGCTCTGAGGAGACCAGCGAGAGCGCAGTCATGGCAGACGACTCCAGGCCCGACGGGAACACGGTGCAGGTGCTGCGGGACGCGGCCAACCGCCTGCGAATCCATTCCATCAGGGCCACGTGTGCCTCCAGCTCCGGCCACCCCACTTCGTGCTGCAGCGCCGCTGAGATCATGTCCGTGCTCTTCTTCCACACCATGAGGTATAAACGGACAGACCCGGAACACCCCGACAACGACCGATTCATCCTCTCCAAGGGCCATGCTGCTCCAATCCTCTATGCCGCTTGGGCAGAGGTGGGCAACATCCGCGAATCCGACTTGCTGAGCTTGAGGACAATTCACTGTGACTTGGAGGGACATCCCACCCCGCGGCTGTCGTTTGTTGATGTGGCAACAGGATCACTTGGGCAAGGATTAGGTGCCGCGTGTGGAATGGCGTACACTGGCAAGTACTTTGACAAGGCCAGCTACCGGGTGTTCTGCCTCATGGGGGATGGCGAGTCCTCGGAAGGCTCTGTCTGGGAGGCCCTGGCCTTTGCTTCTCACTACAGTCTGGACAATCTGGTGGCAGTCTTCGACGTGAACCGCTTCGGACAGAGTGGAGTCACGCCTCTTGAGCACTGCACAGACATCTATCAGAATCGCTGCGAAGCCTTTGGGTGGAATACTTACTCAGTGGATGGCCATGATGTGGAGGCATTGTGCCAGGCGTTTTGGCAAGCAGCTCAAGTGAAGAACAAGCCCACTGCCATAGTTGCGAAGACCTTCAAGGGCCGAGGTATTCCAAATATTGAGAATGCAGAAAATTGGCATGGAAAGCCGATGCCGAAAGAAAGAGTAGATGCCATCATCAAATTAATTGAGAGTCAGATACAGACCAACAGGAATCTCACACCAAAACCTCCCATTGAAGACTCACCTCAGATCAGCATCAGGGAAATGAAAGTGACCTGTCTGCCTGATTATGTAGTTGGAGACAGGATAGCTACTAGGAAAGCATTTGGTTTGGCTTTGGCTAAACTGGGCCACGCAAATGAAAGAGTTATTGTCTTGGTCGGTGACACAAAGAACTCCACCTTTTCCGAGATATTCCACGAAGAACACCCTGAGCGTTTTATTGAGTGTTTTACTGCTGAGCAAAACATGGTGAGTGTGGCACTAGGCTGTGCCACACGTGGCCGAACCATTGCTTTCGTTAGTACCTTTGCTGCCTTTTTGACCCGAGCATTCGATCAGATACGGATGGGAGCCATATCTCAAGCCAATATCAATTTTATTGGTTCCCACTGTGGGGTATCCAGTGGTGAAGATGGACCCTCCCAGATGGCCCTGGAGGACCTAGCCATGTTCCGAAGCGTTCCCAATTGTACTGTTTTCTATCCCAGTGATGCTGTCTCAACAGAGTATGCTGTTTATCTGGCTGCCAGTACCAAAGGGATGTGCTTCATTCGGACCAGCCAACCAGAAACTGCGGTTATTTATACCCCACAAGAAAATTTTGAGATTGGACGGGCCAAGGTCATCCGCCAGAGTGTCAATGACAAAGTCACAGTTATTGGAGCTGGAGTTACTCTGCATGAAGCCTTAGCAGCTGCTGACAGTCTTTCTCAAGAAGGTATTTCTATCCGTGTCATTGACCCATTTACCATTAAACCCCTGGATGCTGCCAACATCATCTCCAATGCAAAAGCTACAGGTGGTCGGGTTATCACAGTGGAGGATCACTACCGGGAAGGTGGCATTGGAGAAGCTGTATGTGCGGCCGTCTCTGGGGAGCCTGACATCCTTGTTCATCAGCTGGCAGTGTCAGAAGTGCCTCAATGTGGGAAACCTAGTGAATTGCTGGATAAATTTGGAATCAGTGCCAGACACATCACAGCAGCTGTGAAAGATATTTTAATGAACTAAAACAGTTGATTTCTTAGAGTTAGTCTGTTATCTGGCTTTGGTCTTAAAACACTGGCATCTTTATATTACTACATTCATGGTTGTTACTAAGCCATCATTTAGATCTATACCATTGTGCTTTTTTTTAAAGGAGACATTGAACACCTTTCTTCATTCCTGATTCAAAATTTCAAGTTAACTACCTTTCTGTTAAACTGTGACTCTGTATACAGATGTCACTCTCATTTTTTTAATGAAAGTAGGTTATAACATTCCAAGTAACAAAATAACAAAACAGCCACCTAATACAAAGTTTTCTGTAAGACTACAAATAACTGGATTGGGAATCAACATAGAGATAACAGGTTCCTATCCTAAATGTGTGTAATTTCCTTATAAGTTAAAAAAAAATGTGAATTTAATTGTATACTTCAGTAGGCCAGGTTTTGAAGCAAGTTTGAGCTTTCATGTAATGCTGTCCTACCTGCAGCTTCCTGGATAATGTTTGACTGCAGTTGCCTTGAAATTTCCTCTGATGTCTGTCTCATCTCTCCTCTGCAGTTTAGAAGCTGTAGAGCAGCAGTAAAGGCTCTTATGATGTACTGTACTGCTTGAGGTGACTGTTTCATAAAGACATGAAAGCATAACTAGTTCTAGCCTGCATGCTACACTGTCTTGTGAGTTTTCAGAAATGTTTCATTTTCTCAGTGACCAAAACATTGCTAATCTGATTATATTCATCTAAGGATACTAACATCAATGTAATAAAGCATTTAAAAACCAACAGCTTTATTTAGTTTGTTCCATGGATGTGTGATTTCGTTTCTCTTTGATAGTCTATCTAGACCACAAGCAGAAAGAGGCATGTCCCCCCAACAGAAATTCTGGAAAAAGGTCGAGGCTGGAGGTAAATTACTAGAGAAAAATGTGTGGGCTGAAAAGCCATCTCTTAAACAGACTCCTTACTTTTAGTTGTGAGAGCATAAATTATTTGGCTGGAATACAAGAAAAAAAGTAACAGGTAAATTAAAGGTAGACCTGAGATCCAAAACTAAATTTAAAATTACTCTGGTATATCAGGGGCCCCTGGGTGGCTCAGTCAGTTAAGCATCCTACTCTTGATTTTGGGTCCAGTCAAGGTCTCAGGGTTGAGATCCAGCCGGCCTCAGGGCTCTGCACTCAGCAGGAAGTCTGCTTGAGATTCTCTTGTCTCCCTCTGCTTCCCACCCCCTCACACTTTCTCTCTCTCTCTCTCTAAAATAAATAAGTAGATCTTTAAAATTACTCTGGTATAGCAAGTAATTAGTTTTGTATTTTTACTGCTTTCATTAAGTGCCCTCATTAAGTTCTTTGGAGGCATAACAAATTCGTCTCAGGAATTGTTCTAGAAGGTATGGTAGAGACCAAAAAAACACTAACCTGGGAATAAGAGAAATCAGGGCCTGCTCATTCTATTAGTGCCTTTTTTCTTTGAGCTGGTTTTGGTTTCTTCTTTTGAAAATTGATCATGGTAATTGCTCTGTTTATTTCATAAGATATAAAAATTATTTTGTAAAAATAAAAACAGTTGCTATAGGGTCACTGTAGAAATTTAGAACTACAAATAAGAAAAAAATTACCTCACTTACAAAAAAAAATCCATTTAATTGTACTTCTAGCACACAATCTATAACTGCAGATCTTCCATATAGTCATTCCCATCTAGTGACATCAATCAAATATTACATATATCTATGAGTGGAGTGCTACTGAATAATAGTCTCTATCCTTAAATTTTTCAAAGCTTAGAGTTAATACTGATTCAGATGCACAGTAAAATAACTTACTAATGTAAAATTACTTGTCATAATTTGAACATACAGAGAAAGAGCTTCAGCTTTTATGGCTTAGACATGACTATGGGGTGCAAAATTATGTTTCCAACCATACATGCATAAACACACCTTTAGTAATGACAATAGATTGGGTTTTTTTGTGGGTTGGTTGGTTTGTTTTCTTATAATGACTGATGGGATCTCAGATCACCAGAAATTTTTTTTTGTAGGAAGGCAGGGAAGCCTTTATGAATCTTTCCTGTGAAGGTTCTGTCTCATGAGGCATCAATCAGTGGCTATCAGCTCTAGAGAGAAGATATAGGACATGAAACTCTTTATCTCATGTCTACAGTTTTTCAGATAAGGTGGAATCAAATCCAGTTTTGTTATAATGAATGTTTTCTAGCCTTCAATCTGTCCTGAGATCATTTTAAGTCTCCATGGAAATCTTAGTAGATAATCATCCTAAATGATGCTAACCCTTAACTGCTAAAGCTTGTGAAGATGGCTGTTTTGATTTTGACAAACACCATGATCATTGCTTTAACTCTGGTCTTCTAGTCCTTCATTTGCTTAAAAAAGGTCTTTTTTTTTTTAAAGATATTATTTATTTATTTGACAGAGAGAGAGAGAGCACAAGCAGGGGGAGCAGGAGAGGGAGATGCAAGCTCCCTGCTTGTTGAGCGGGGATCCCATCGTGGGGCTCGATCCCAGGACCCTGGGATCATGATCCGAGCCAAAGGCAGACGCTTCCCAGGCACTCCAGAAAAAAGTGTTTTAGATTATCAAGAGAGCCCAGTACCGTTCCGGGGACAGCTAGGACTCCCAGCGGCTGCCTTGCTTATGGCTGTGCTGGCAAAGGCTGCCAGGCACTTACCCGAGAGTGACACTGTCCCTTCAGGTGGCTTTCAGGTCATTCTCTGACTTCTGTGACTCTGACAGATAGTAAAAGAAGAAATCAGGAGGTTAATTTTTTATTTTACTTTATTTAAATACATCGATGGCTCTTAAGCACCTGGGAGTTCAATTGAGGGTCCTGTTCAGGGGAAAAAATTGTTTAAAAAAAAAAAAAAAATGAAAGGCTCGATGTTTCTGATTTTTAAGTTATAAGACAATACTATGAGATACTGACTGATATTTAGTTACCAGCAAGTTTACTGGACTGTACAGGAATTACTACATTTTCCAGGGCCCAATCAGAGAGGGTCTGGTTTGGGGGGTTGAGAAGTATTGGTGACCATTACTATCAGGACATATAAGGGAGGTCCTAGAACCTTGTTGTGATGGGAGGGAAGCTGTTCTAATAACTGAAAATGAGGGGCGCCTGGGTGGCTCAGTCGGATAAGCATCTGACTCTAGATTTTGGCTCTCAGGTCATGATCGCAGGGGTCATGAGATGGAGCCCCATGTTGGGCTCTGCACTCAGCGGGGAGTCTATTTCCTCCCTTTCTCTCCCTCTGCTCCTCCCCCCTCTCGTGCACTCTCTCTCTCTCAGATAAATTAATTTAAAAAAATAACTGAAAATGACTGAAAGTGTTATGAAATTTGTTAGAGACATTAAAGGTGCTTATATATAGTGGAAAGAGAGAGGGAGTGTCAAAAGAATACAGATGATAATTAATGAAAAAATTAAAACCATTTTATGATTATATACACAAGAGTTGAGTCACCTGAAACCAGTTATGAGAAGAAGAAACATAATTCTTAATATTTTATATACATTTAATATAATATTGAATTTTTGTATCAAGCATATCAAATAAAAAGGACTTATGAAGAAACTAAAATTTTATTTTTGTTTTCCTCTATCCCTTTAAAAAGTATTGAATGCAGGTAAATTTACTGTGGCTCTGAGTGGAAAGTTGGGCAGATCCCATGACATCCCTGTTCACACTTAACTAATAATCCTATAATTCTTTTCTTTTTAAAATTTAAATTCAATTTAATTAACATATGGTATAGTATTAGTTTCAGGAGTAGAATTTCGTGATTCATCAGTTGCATACATACCCAGTACTCATAACATCACGTGCCTTCTTAATGCCCATCACCCAGTTATCCCATTCCCCCACCCAGCTCCCCTCCAGCAACCCTCAGTTTGTCCCTTATGGTTTGTCTCCCTCTCTGTTTTCATCTGATCTTATTTTTCCTTCCCTTCCTGTAGTTATTTTAAATCATTATAATCCAATCCAGATTCAGTGGGTTAAAATATATTCAGCTTAACTCAGTTTTCTTTTGCTTCACTTCACCCAGGCAAAGGGCTGTATTTGGCAGCTGCCCACCTTCAGGGAAGGGTATGTTGTCTTTGGTTGGTTCCCTATCCCCTTTCCCCTCTTCCCGCCTCTTCAACTTACTAACTAGAGTTTTAGTCAAGAAAAGAGGTGAGAGGAGAAGTGGCTCTTACTTGGCTGGAAGGCTGTGTTTTCGGAGTTTGAAAAGTGGTTAAAGCTGATGCAGTTTTGTACGTGTATCTTTATCTCACATGTGCAAATATTCTGAAATTTAGACAACCATATTACTATGTCATAAATTGAGATAAATGTAAGCTGTTAAACCAAAATCTAACAAATAAACAAATAAACAGGCAAAAAAGCAGTCATGCAATGTGTTGCTGTAAGCTTAATGAAGTACCCCTCTCTATTGCTAGGCACTTTTACAAGCCCGGTGGATAAATGTTTGCTCCAAGTTGGGCATGAGTAAGAGTGAAGTTCTAAATATTTAACAGCCAGCATGGCCTGGGCACCTACTGCTAAGAATGAATGCTGATCTAATCAGAAGATACCCTGCCAGGAGGACTATACTGTAAAGTATACTGATTATCAGCTCTAGAACAGATTATATTCCAATGGGAGGAGTAGCCAGTCAGTTAGTTGAGTCAGGAATACTCCATGAAGTGGAAGACACAGGACTACATAGAGCTCTAGACCCAGAGTGTTATTCGTCCAAAATATAGACTCCTAAGTTTTCTTTTCTTATAGCAGACAAAAGGGATTTTCCTCTTTATTACATTCTTATTTTAGGACATATCAATTTGTACTCCTCACAAAAAGCATGACATTGAAAAAACAAAACAAAACAAAAAGATGAGTTTTTTCCTTCTTCCAAAATTCTTACCAGTCACCCTAGATGATCACAAACAGAGTTAAAGGTAAAAAAGTAACATGTACAACACATCATCACAATTCCCAGCTGAATTTTTTCTAAATGGCAAATTAAAATTACTGCCAGATGATGAGGAATTTAAATTTTAAAGCAACCATGTAATTAATCTGGCAATTTAACTTTGTAACTCAAACCTGGTAAAATAGCTGTGAGGTGAAAAATCCTAATAATTTAAATTTATGATGTGATGTGGGAGTATATATATATATATATATATACTAACATTATAAATTTGTGGGATTTTTTTCTCCTTCTCCTCTTCTAAGATCAATCACAAGAAAAACAGTAATTCGTTTAAAAATTAGGAAATGAGCAAACCTTTTTAAAAATTTCAACAGTATGTTTCCTTTGTATGGTATTATAATAAATGCTCTATAAAACTGTTAGCTTAGGTAAGAATAAGTCTGTTTTGGAAACAGCATTTATCATTGCCCAAAATAGTTCAGAAAATGTTGTAGATGATAAGATATTTAGCTTGGACTATAGTGGATAAGTTTGAAATATGTTCTTCTAATTTTAAAAAGGCAAAGTAAGGGTTTGTCCACTTGCTAAGTTATCGGACTTTGTGCATAAGAATGTTATTCAAGTTTCCTACAATGAGAACTTTGGGTTCACATTAAACATCTCTAAAGTGTGTACTTTTTTTTCCACAATACTATCACAAGATGCATTTGTGAAATTATCTGGATTTAGAAGAAACAGGAAACTTGAAAAGGCCTTAACATTATTAATCCTTTCCCACAGGAAAAGTACAGATATTAGCAGAATATTCACTAAGTAAAATGAAAATATTACCTGGTTTCCAAGGCACACCAAATCTAAATCTAAAGTGGGATTTATTTGATGAACCGCATTCAGCTCTCAGAACGTTTGCTGCAACTCAGGTAGAAAGAGGCAAATATTCACATAATACGTTAGCCTGTGGGGAAGAAAGATATTTCAACTGAAATATGTCAATCCTTGCACCTGAAATCACTTAGAAATTACTGATGTGATATTTGGAAGAGTTTCTGTATAGAAGGTTTTTTAGACTGACATACAGTGCATAATGCTTTAGAGGGTTGGGTAAATTCAGTTCTCTTTTGTTCAACAATGCCTCCTTTACACCACATAAAGCTTAATCTCCAGTTCCACTACCCAATGCCTGCCTTCCATTAAGTCTTACTTTGTTGGAACCACAAAAGTAATTATGTTATAAAAGGCCTCTAGATCACTAGTTCAAATGTAATAGCTGTTTTCATTAATGTTCCAGGAGCAGGAGAAACCTCTCCAATAATTCTCAGGTTGATAAATTTAATTTTCTAACTATTCTCCACAAAAGGGCAACAAATGAGTCCAAAAATATTTGTTCAAAAATACCCAAACATGTGTTCCCTCAATGGGCAATTCCAGCAACTCCAGCCATAACTAGACCATGGGGAGAAGAAGCACACTGCAGTCCACAGGAATCTAGATTGAGACTGAGAAGGAATATTCTTTCACTAGCGATAGCAGACGAAGGCTCACAATTTCTGCTCCGTGATGGTCTCACATTTAGTTCGGATGTGCTGTAATAAAACCTAAGCTTGACATCATGTCAGAAGTGCTGTGACTCCCATTCATCTTGAGAGGGTCCTAGAAAAGCATTGACATGAATTTATTTTTATTGGTTATATAAATCAGGGGTAACTCCTTTGTCATTTGGCTGTACATATATGTTCACCTTTATCATATACTGCCAAATATTTTTCCATAAACAGTATTCTGTATTTTTGTTCGCTAAATCTTACAACCCTCTCCACAGTGATTATACTCACTTATACTCTCACATCAGAATATGAAAGTTCAAGTTGCACCCTTTTCTCATCAACATTTGGTTTTGTCTATATTCTTTATTTTAGTCCTCTGGGAGTTTGTTGTTTAAGTGGTATTGCATGATGGTTTTAATTTGCATCTTCTGAATAACGAATGAAGTTGAGCGTCTTCATATGTTTATTGGTCATGTGAAAATATTTGTTCAAGTTCTTTGCCTTTTTGGTTGTTTGCCTTTATATTGTTGACTTTTATGGGTACTTTGTATATTTGTATACACACATTTATTGGGTATATGTATTTCAAATATCTTCTCACACTTTTTGGACTGTGATTTCACTCCATCAAGAGTTTCTTTTTTTTTTTTAAGATTTTTTATTTATTTATTCATGAGAGACAGAGAGAGAGAGAGAGGCAGAGGGAGAAGCAGGCTCCCAAGGAGCAGAGAGCCCGATGCGGGACTCGATCCCAGGACCCTGGGATCATGACCTGAGCCGAAGGCAGACGCTCAACCATCTGAGCCACCCAGGCACCCTCAAGAGTTTCTTTGGATGAACAGAAGTGTTCGTTATAATGTAGTCCTATTTATCATTGTTTTCCATCTCTAGTTAGTACTTTTTGTGCTGTGTTTTAAAAATCTTTGCCTTCCCTAAGGCTATTGAAGGTATCCTCTGTGTTTTCTTTTGCAAACTTTATATTTTTATCTTCTACATATAGATCCACAATTCATCTAGAAATGATTATTGTGTGTGGTATGAGGTTGGGGGTCAAGATACAATTTTTGACACAATTGCACAGCACCATGAAAAAAAACAAACCAAAAAAACCCCCTAAAGCATCCTTCCTTTGCTGCACTGGAGTGTTACCTTTCTCATGTATCAGGTGACATGCACAGGTTTGTTTCTATCCCAATGGTCTGTTTGTTTATTCTTGTGCCCATGCTACATTGTCTTAATTATCATCACTTTTTCATAAGTCCTAATATTTAGTAATTTAAATCCTCCATTTCCTTCACTTTTTATTTTCAAGATTGCCTTGGCTATTGTTGATCCTTTGGATTTCCATAATAAATTTTAGAAATAGACGGTCAATTTCCACAAAAATTCCAATTGCATGTTGATGCACTTACATCTGGATTATACTTGCTTTTAATATTTCATTTAAAAATATTACATTATTAAAAGACCTTTAGGAAGTTAAACTAATAGAGATCTCAATAATTTTAGCAAATTAAGTTCATATTATTCGAACTGTGATAGATGGACCTTGCAGGAGTGGGTCTTCAAGTATTTCCAAGCGGTCTGTAAGCATGGGAAGATTTTAAGTGAATCTGTTTCCAAATCCTTAAATCCATGTTTTTGTTCCTAACATTTATCTGCCTGAGAATACTCCTGTGATTCTTTTCCATTATCTTCTTTCATAATTGCCCCCTTACCATTTTTCAAAAGAAAGCCATACTTTCACCAATCTTACTGTTATCATCCGTTGCCAGTTGTGAAATCTTCAGAGTGCCAAACAAAGAAACATTTCAAAATATTGATTCTGGCAAAGCCTTCTTTAACGCAGTCACCATGAACCAGTAGTAGATCATTACGTCTTTCTTTGCCTTACTGCTGCCAATTTTGGTAAGGGTAGAGCCTGGAATTAGAAAGTACTTTAACCCATATAAGTATGTTCTGAATTCAAGATATATTGTGTATCGGAGTAGTGGCAGTTATGACATTTTTGTTTAGTAAGTTCTTTCCTCCTGTCCCTCAACTATTGTCAAAGCATTGTTGCTTAGAGTTTCAGGAGAACAAAGCAAAGAACAACAGTAAGAAATACTGAAGATGGTAGCACATTATTGCATCCAGCTTCTTAGTCCTGACAAGTATCTTATGTATAAGTACAAGTATAAGATGCCTTATCCATCTATGAATTTCAGAAATGGAATATTTAAGATTTATGAAAAGCATTTTCAGTACCCTCGTTAAAAAGAAAGTAAAGACTCTCATTCATTAGTGTCTACAGCATGAAATTATACTTGGCATGATTTCAAGGCAAAGGAAGTTAAAGTTCCATATTTATTCCTGATAGACCAATAGATCGTTTAATTTTGGGGTTCTTTGTTTAGATTCGTAGGAAACATGTTTTCCTTTATGTGTACCAGATTCGTGGGTAATGCATAGACATGTGCATGATTTCATTTGGGTGTGAGATTCCTGCTTGTTGTTGCTGATAGACTGTTTCTCTGCTTTTTGATCCTTGATGTTCCTGGTTATCTCTGATGGTGTATGTTGTTACCTTGAACTTACTAGATTTAGATTAACCTAACTTTAGTATAATGTGGAGTCTACTGTATAAATGGCAGAGTTAAAAGACAAACATTAATATACCTGTTGTACCTTCTGTTTACTTTTGGTCCAATACCTTCTCTTATTTTTGATGCTAGTTTCCACAAATTATATCAAAACTGCTCTCTTAATAACAGAACATATGAAATGCAGGTCCAGGGCAAAATATCCCCCTATTGCAATCTAGGACAGGGTAGGGCAGGGTTCCCTGAACTTTAGAGAACTTGCTTCATTAGTCAGAATTCACTTACTCCTTTCAGATTTGATATGTCATTTATAACTCCACTAGAAAAATATGATATAACAATTTTATTTTAAAAGGCGATATTAGTAATATGACGCATTACATCTTTAAAATAATAAGAAAAGATTTTGACGTAACCTTGAATTTTCTGGGAATATGTAAGGAAAAAATTTCAAGACCACTGGTTTAGTTAATGGGGGCCCATTTGTACCAGGTAGACATAACACACTGCTTGCCTGAGGGACAAATGCAGCCCACAAAGGTCATCCTTTTCTAGCCCAAGGTGGGAATAAATCTAAAATTTATTTTCTTAAAAATACTAACTCAAAAATGCTTTAAGATTCCAGTTAACACAATTAAGATAATTCTATAGCAAAGAGGACCAGTTCAATAATTTTAGTTTAGTAATGAAAAAAAACCCTGTATCTTCTGATTCATCAACATTAAATACAAAAAAGCTTATATTTTGTTTTATTTGAGTTTGTTTTTTCTAAACTTAGATAGGTTTACTGATCAGAGAGGCTAACTTTACTCTGATGTAATATTCACTATTACCAAAAACTAAATTTATTCATCTTAATTGAATCATTTATGTGATAAGCTTTGTTTTAAGACTAATCATGTTTCGCAGTGTGTCAGCTTGAAGATAATTTCCAAGATCTTTAGGAAACTCAAAACCTTGGACGAATATTGACAATTCAGAGAACAGACTCCATGGACAGGCTTCTGAGCAGACACCATTTAGACAACTTTCAGACTATATATCAGTGGACTGCATCAGGATATCTAGAAGTCAGTTTTAGTTGAGAAGTAGGTGGCTCAATGTGACTACTAACCCAGGATTCAGCAGTAAACAATTAATGACCGAATGAACTGATGAAGGAAAATTTATTGTGGTTATGTGTTTGGAATATTTTTGATTTTGTTTTTACATTCTATTTTTCTGGATATATAAGGAAGCTATCCCTTAAGCTATCTAAACAACAGTTTTATGTATTCTACTTTTGTAAATGAAACATTTAAAAATAATAACTGATTCTTGTGGTCCCATTTCCCCAGAATTGAACAACTCTTACTAAATCTCTGAATTGTTCATGGCAAGTTATTTTGTGGTAATTATTTCATTAAGAAACTGTCCTTCTTACCAAGTTATAATTGGTTATATTGTGCAACCAAAGCTTTGCCCTGGAGTGTCTTATTGGAGAATGGTATTCATCAAATCATTTGTGACAAGCCATTTTAAGGAAAAAATACTGAGGCACTTGTGGGGTTCATGCCTACAAAGTCCTCCCAGGAAAACTGGCCTGGTGTAGGTGGTAAGGAAGTTAAGGAAACTTAATAAATTCAGAGTCCTTGAGAAAAGAAGAATTCATCCCAGTTTTTAGATACCATGGTGAAAACTAGCAGAGAGAGTTTTTTGGACTTGGATTCCCAGTCTCAGGATAACAAATATTAGAGGTTTCTTAAACACATGGAAACTTCAGACTATTGTCTCTCATCCAGTTTGCATGTAGCTCTTATCCTGCTCTCTCTTTTCTACTTTCCTCTACACTCACCACTACCAAAATACCTGAAATTATACAGTAAAGGCATGGTCTCTATAGTACACATACTTTATTATGCAGGCATCACACTTTTAGTTCCTGTGATGATGACTTCTCTTTGTTGTTCATGAAAGTAGTTCATGAGTTTCCAGTCAAGACTGACTCTTCAATTTTTCTTTTGCCAGGTCTCACAAAGATCAGATCCTTCTCCATCACTGTTGCCCAATACAGTGTCATTACAGATTGACTAGCGATACTCTTGACCAAGACTTTCTCTCCATTCTGCTCTCCCGCATTTTCTCCTAATTTTGACATTGTTTCCCCTTGTCAAGACTTTCTTGTAACTTTGTTTCATTGCTTCCACAGCTTCTCATGATCTCAGGGACCCTACTCCATTAACTACCCTTTCTTTTTTCTGAAATTTTTAAGAAAGCTGATGCACTGAGTAACAAGAGGAAGGTGGAAGCCAAATTACAGTAGGTGAGGATGGAGTTACTGGTGAGAAAATTAAGGCAGTGATATAAGACTTTTGGGAATTTTTATCACTAATAGTACAGTGCTTAAAAAACTAACAGGTTTATGGGGTGCCTGGATGGCTCAGTGGGTTAAGCATCCAACTCTTGATCTCAGCTCAGGTCTTGATCTCAGGATGGCGAGTTCAAGCTCTGCATTGGGCTCCACGCTGGGTGTGGAACTTACTTAAAATAAATAAATAAATAACAGGTTTATGAGGGTTTTTTTTTAAGATTTTATTTATTTATTTGAGAGAGAGAGAGAGAATTGGGGGCGGGGAAGAGGGAGAAGCAGACTACCTGCTGAGCAGAGATCCTGATTCGGGGCTCCATCCTAGGATCCAGAGATTATGACCTGAGCAGAATGCAGACATTCAACCAACCGAGCCACCCAGGTGCCCCCAGGTTTATGAATTTTTAAGACTAGTGGAAACAGAGGTAGGTATAGGTCAGGCTTAGAAATCAAAGGGAAAAGAACACTATGAATTTTTAAAGATGAAGGCAGAAATATAGTAAGCCCAAAGCACTGAAGGAAAGAGTGGCTTTGAATTAAGAAGAAAGAAAGGATGAGCTTCATAGAAGCTTTGAGGTAGTGAGGAGAGAAGTGATAATGACATTTGAATGTAAAGAAGAATGCAGAAGATAGGAGGTAGTATCCATCTCAGGTATTCAAGAGGTCAGGTTATCCACTCACAGTCTGTGACACACTGTATAGATTTGTTCATGAACTATAGAATTTCCTAATCACAATTCTAAGAACTAAAAATGTCACCTATTCCCATAATATCAGTGACCTTCATTCTAACCCTTTCTAGCTTTGCCCCTATTAGTATATCTTGAAAATTCATTTCTTTCCTCATAAAACAAATGGATTATAGTTATTGATGCTGGCTTGCATTTACATTTCTCTTTAAAACTTTGATTTAGTTTAGCCACATCCAATATTTTTGAAGTCTATTTCACTACCATCCATGTATTCAATGGAAGAAAGGACACTGCTCTAAGTACTGTCTTCATCCTGAAAGCCTTCCACTGAAAGCTTTCCTTTCATTATTGTCTTTTTGATCTTAAGTGCACTTTCCAAGCATTCATAAGACTGACTCACGTCATTTTCCATTTTTAAAGAATTACTTGAATTGGATTTTATAATATATTTCCCAATCATTTAGAATTTCTGCTTCTTCTGTATTTGTGTCCTTCAACCTGGCTATATATTGTGGAATTGAAACATGAAATACATCAATTCATCAATAGCCTTGGGAATGTCTTTAACCTTAAGAGTACAATAGAAAGATACATTTTATGAACAGCACTGATGCCTATTCCTAAGAATTTGGCTAAATGATACACTGATTTCTGAGCCCTCAATTCTCATGCCTTCTAGAGTCTTTTGCTTTATCATTTCCTTTCCATTACTGCATCTCCCTGTCTACTTTAGAATTTTTCTTTATCTTCACTTATGTCTACATTCTGTAATCATTGAATGAATGTAGACTATGCAGAAGATACCCTGATAGGCTTTGGAGAAACAAATTTTTAAAAAGGGTTGGGACACTGATAGAGATTCCTCTTCAGTGGGAAAGATAGACCTATAAGTAATATTCACAAACACAGGCACATATTACATTGAAAAATATGAAATCGCTACTTTTGTAGGTCAAAATTATTCAAATATTAGCAGTTTCATGTCATTTAATCTAATACTATAACATGTTCTTACAGCATTGCTGTAAGTATTGTGAAAAATGACAGGTGTTCGGTGTTCGGCAGTGAAGAGACTGGGAAAGGAAATGTTAATATTGGATAAGGAGGAAAGAATATTCCAGGCAAAGGGAAAACCTTTTAGACTTGAAAGGTATCAAGTAACATGACATAATCTAGGAAGCTCAAGAAACCTGTTGCTGAGAGATCTTAATAGCCAGACTATCTGGGTTCAGATTCCACTCCACCACTGACTTGCTGTGAGACCATAGCTATTAACTCCTCTGTCTCTCAGTTATTTCACCTGGACCAACTTCTTGTGCTTGATGGAAAATTAAATGAGTTGAATGGATCAGGCTCTCAGAACAGTGTCCAGCAAGATGTAAGTATTATGTCAGTGTCAGCTGTTATTGCTGAAGGATAAAGATTGAAGTGTCCTGACCTTTTTTAAAAGAGATATTATTTATTTATTTGACACACACAGAGAGAGAGAGAGCACAAGCAGGGGGAGCGGGAGAGGGACAAGCAAGCCCCCTCCCCCGAGCAGGGAGCCGGATGCCGGGGCTGGATCCCAACATCCTGGGATCATAAACTGAGCAGACGCTTAACCGCTTAACTGACTGAACCACCCAGGCGCCCCTCAAGAGTCCTGAACTTCTTGACTTGCGTTTCTGAATAAGATCCATCCCTCCCTTTTCTAAGCTCTCCTTTCAGGAAGGGTCTGATGGCATCATCTCCTGACTCAACCCGCCACAACTTTGCTCCATCAATTTTCTCTCTTTCCAGTGCCTTCAGTCCCTTCCTAAGTGTATCAAAACTCTCTTCTTCATGGAGGAGACCTCATACTGAATTCAGCTGGAGGTGAGCTGACAGTGTTCCACAATTTTCAAATCTGAGTGCTTGGCAGTGGCCACAGACCCACCCACAGTGCAGAATTGCAAGCCTGAAGCCATGTGTGTGACTCACTTTGTAGCCACAACATTTTACTCACCACACTGGCTTCAGATCATGTTGGGAATTTTTCAACATTGAAATTGGCCTTATATCATCACTACAGCTTCAGTTTTTTAAAGTCTTTCTATTTTTAGATTTTAAAATTACAAAAGATAATGCAAACTTGTTTTAATGAGAAAAATGATATAGAGTTTTATCAGTAAAAAATTAATGATCTCATATTTCCCAACCCATCTCAGATCTTATCCCCTGTGTTAACGAAGGTTAATAGCCCCACCTGTGTATGTATATGTCTCTCCTACTATTCCTTTCAGCCTCTTCTCCTTGCCCAGACAAATGGCTTTTCCCAGGATATTCCCTTTTTTTTTTTTTTTTTTTGAGAGAGACAGAAAGAGAGAGAGAGAGAGAGCACATGCATGACAGGGGAGGGGCAGAGGGAGAGAGAGAATCCTAAGCAGGCTCTGCACTCAGCGTGGAGCCTGTCACAGGGCTGGATCTCACAAACCTGGGGTCATGAACTGAGCCAAAATCAAAGTCTGATGCCCAACTGACTGAGCCAAGGCCCCCCCCCCCCCCGAATATTCTTATTTGGATGTATAGCACATGTAAATTTTTAAATTTTGTTTTGTTTAAAATGGAACATTTTTTACCTATTACACTCAATTTTTTTTTTTCTTACAGTATACTTTAAAATCTCTTCAGGTCAGTGGAAACAGATATATTTTTTCATCTTCAAGGCATGGTTATAACATAATTTATTCAGCATTTCCCAGTTGGTAGACATTCTGATCTACTATGCTACAAAACAAAGCAGCTTTGTATATATACCTTTTAATATAAAGGTATTTTTTTTTTATTTCTGGAGATGAGATTAAAAAAACAATGGGGCTTTTGAGTCAAAAGGTGTATGTCTTTTTACAGCAACAGCTATTGTCCGATAACTTTCCAAAACAATTTTAGCCAGTCACCCTCTTGTTTTTCTCAAACATTGTCAGCAAGGAATGATTTCACTTTTAATTTTTGCCAGTCTGTTGAGTTAAAAACAGCTTCTTGCTAGTGGTTTTATTTTGTATTTTCCTTACTACTGGAGACATTGAAGATCGTTTTATATGCTTGTTAATGTTTGAATTTCATCTGTGAATCATCTATTTATGTTTTTTGCTCCTCACGTCCTTCATCTATTTGTTTTATTAATTGAGAGTTCTTGATATATTGGAAATATTAAACATTTAAATAATTTTAAAAGACAACAGAGTCAAAAAATTCATAATGAATATGATAGTAAAAGCATTAGCAACACTGGGCACTAACTATTGTTGAATGTAATAATGCGATAAAATATGTCTATTTGTTTCTTCTATGGCTTCTAGATGTGCTCTCTTATTTAAGAAGGTCTACCTTTCTCCACATCTATTGCCAAATCTATGGTTGTACAGATATTCTCCAAGGTTATCTCCACTAATTTGATGGTTTCATTTTCATATCAGACCATAATTTAGATTTTTAGGAATGTTTAAAGTAAAAGTTGAGCTTTGTTCCTTCCAATGAGTTAGAAAAATTATTGGCAGTTGATTTTTTTAAAGATTCCATATTTGCAGATTACACTCCTAAAGAGAGAGATCTGTTAAAACTGAGTTAAAGCCAGTAGCAGAAATTTGAGAACTGAGTTTTCTTTAATTCAGTATATTTTTATCCCCCTAAATTTGGGGATCTTTTACTTCACTCTTTGTGTCTAACTTTATTTGAAAAAAATTCTCTGTTTTTTCGACTTCTATATGGGATCTGAAGTGAGACAAACCAAGTCTCACTTATGACAGGTACTTATTTGACTTTAGTAATTCTTAGTTTCCTCATTTTTATAATTACCTTAATGAAATCTGTAACACAGGGTTATCATAAGAATTAAATATAATGGGCACCTGGGTGGCTCAGATGGTTAAGCGTCTGCCTTCGGCTCAGGTCATGATCCCAGGGTCCTGGGATCGAGTCCCACATCGGGCTCCCGGCTCAGTGGGGAGCCTGCTTCTCCCTCTGACCCTCTCCCCTCTCATGCTGTTTCTCTCTCGCTCGCTCTCTAAAAAATAAATAAAATCTTTAAAAAAAAAAAAAAAAAAAAGAATTAAATATAATAATGCATTTTTTTTTTTTTTTAAAGATTTATTTATTTATTTGAGAGAGTGAGAATGAGAGAGAGTACATGAGAGGGGGGAGGGTCAGAGGGAGAAGCAGGCTCCTCGCTGAGCGGGGAGCCCGATGCGGGACTCGATCCCGGGACTCCAGAATCATGACCCGAGCCGAAGGCAGTTGCTTAACCAACTGAGCCACCCAGGCGCCCCTATAATAATGCATTTAAAGAAAAAGTAATAAACTTTTAATGACTGTGGCTGTTATTAAAATTTTATTAAAAGATGTTTTTTTTTATTATCTGAGCTAGACCTGTATGCCTGATTTAGAACCAAACAAAAGAAATTATTACAAGGATAACATATAATGAACTGAAGACTATTATTGTGCTTTAATATTAAAATGTCAGCCTAATTTGTTTTTTGTCTTTGAAAATTTATTCCGAAAATAACACCATTGATTATATTTATTCATTATATTTTAGTTCTGAAAGTTGTGGATTTTGTACTACAGTTATTGACTAATTTGATGCTGAACATCATACCTAATTTTCATTTTGAACATGTCTTTATGATAGATGGGAGATAAAACCATTACATGCTTTTAAGAAATATTTTCTTGATGATCCTTCCCTCTTAAATTTCTGAGTACTCTCTATATCAGTCATCTGAAGATATTTTCAGACTTTTTATAGAATTAGATTTTTCTAAATCCTGCAATTTCATTTGACTAGTGGCAAGAAGAACCTGGTTAATAACCTTTGATTTTTCTGCTTGAAAGTCATACATACCACCATATTCCTGTTTATTCTCCATCTCAACCACTTTAGCTAATGGATTTTTATTTCTTGCAGCACTGCTGTTCCCTTCATAGTTTGATCAAGTAGTCACATTCATTTTAACTACTGATTTTTCTTCCCCAAAAGTGAAGTATCAGCTTAAAATTGGTATGGCAGATTATAATATATATCTTTTTAGAAGAAGCTTTTTGAAATATTTTACTTATAAAGCAGGAAAAAAAATGTATGTCCCCCAAGTCTTGCATGAAAAGAATATAGTATACAGATGGAATCTCACACGTATTCTAGATTGATTTTGTTTACTGGCAAAGAAAAAATTGAATGTGGTTTATTTCTGTTTTAATCAAGACTTTTTGGGGTGCCTGGGTGGCTCAGTCAGTTAAGCATCTGCCTTCGGCTCGGGTCATGATCCCAGGGTCCTGGGATCGAGTCCCATACAGAGCCCCACATTGGGCTCCCTGCTCAGTGGAGAGCCTGCTTCTCCCTCTTCCTCTATTCCTCCCCCCCGCCCCCCCACTCCCTCCCTCTCGTGTTCTCTCTCCCTCTCACTTGCTCTTTATCTCAAATAAATAAATAAAATCTTTTTTTTAAAAAAAAGACTTTTTTAGGTGCAAATAAAAAAAATAGAATTCAAACTGGCTTGAGGTAAGGGGTAATTTATTGCTTCTCCTACTTGACAAATTCAGGGTTACAGCAAGCTCATGAATTGCTGGATTCAGCACCAAATGATCTGTCTTTCCACCTCTTGGCTGCATGTAATTCTGTGGTAGCTTTCTTTTCATGAAGGTTCTGCTAGGGTGATGATCACAATGACCACCAATCGTACCATGTCTATAGTCTACCAGTTTAGGTGCCCATGCAAAAAGAAATATTTGTTTCTCAAGAATTAACAGATCTATGGCTAAATTTACTGACTTTAATTGGCCAGCTTGGATCAGGTAACATATTTTTTTAATTACGTTCAATTAGTCAACATACAGTAATGATCTCTGTGATTCTTTTTTTTTTTTAAAGATTTTATTTATTTATTTGATAGAGATAGAGAGAGGGAGAGCACAAGCAGGGGGAGTGGCAGGCAGAGGGAGAGGAAGAGGCAGGCTCCCCGCTGAGGAAGGAGCCCGACGTGGGGCTCGATCCCAGGACTCTGGGATCATGACCTGAGCCAAAGCCAGCCGTTTAACTGACTGAGCCACCAGGCGCCCCTGATCTCTGTGATTCTATGTGGCCAGACTCCAAACTTCGACTTCTCTGTGAAGTCTACAGGTAGATTCCACTCCACCTCAAACACATGGCCTGAGAGCGCAGGGGAAGAGCTCTCTGAGGAAGTCCAAGGTGCCATTACAATTTGCTCCGTATCTTTACCAATAGGCAGTGGGGTTAGTCCTTTCCATTTTAGCCATTCTGCTGGGCGTGAAATGGTATCTCATTCATGGTTTTAATTTGTGCCCTTTTGTGTGTTTGTCAAGCATTAGTATGTCTCTTGTGCTAAAGTGTCCAAATTTTTGGCTCATTTAAAAAAAAATTGGAATGTTCGTCATTTTACTATTGATCTGTAGGCTTTTTTACATATTACGGGTACAAATCCCTTGTCACATGTGTTATAAATATTTTCCCCCCAGCCTGTGTCTTGATTATTCATTTTATTAATGGTGTCTTTTGAAAAGCATATATTTTAAATTTTTATGGATTTAATTTTCAAGTTTTTAGTTAGTGCTGTTTGTGTCCTGTCCAAGAAATTTTCCTGATTTCAAGTTCTTCAAGATAAGCTGTTTGCTTCTAGATCATTTATGCTTCTGGGTTAAATGCTCAGGTATATGATCCATATCAAAATTATTTTTGTGTTTGGTGTGAGATAGGAGACAACTTTTTTTTTTCTGCTTTGTTTTGTTTTCTCCGTGCAGATATTTAACTGTAATATACCAACATTTGTTTAAAAAGCTTTCCTTTGTTGACTGAATGAACTTGACACTTTAGTTGCCAATCAACTGGCTGTGTGGGGGTCTATTTCTAGACCCTATTCTGTTCAAGTGATCGGGTATATATTCATATGCCTGTACTACACTATAGTCTTGGAATCAGGTAGTATAAGGACTCTGTGTTTTTCTCCTTTTTTCAAGATTGTTTTAGCATTTTAGATCCTTCAGGATTTTATAACATCTTAAAAATGAACTTGTCTGTTTCATTCAAAAATACTTGATGAAATTTAAAAAAAATTTTTATTATGTTATGTTAATCACCATACATTACATCATTAGTTTTTGATGTAGTGTTCCATGATTCATTGTTCGCATATAACACCCAGTGCTCCATTCAGTACGTGCCCTCTTTAATACCCATCACCAGGCTAACCCATCCCCCCAACCCCTCCCCTCTAGAACCTTCAGTTTGTTTCTCAGAGTCCTTGCTGAAGTTTTAATAGGAATTATGTTGAATCTGTAAATTAACCTAGAGAGAATACTCATCATAACAATCCATGAACTGTTAAAACTTTCAACTTATTTAGGTCTTTTTAAAATTTCTCTCAGTTGGGTCTTATAGCATTTTTGTGTAGAGATCTTTTATACGTTATGCCAGATCAGGGTTCTCCACCTTGGCATTATTGACATTTTAGACCAGAGAAACCTTTGTTGTGGGGCGCTGTCCTTGCATTGTAGAACATTTAACAGCTTCCTGGCATCTATCCACTAGATTCTAGAAGTACCTTCAGTTGTGAAAACCAAAAATGTTTCCAAACATTTGCCAAATGTCCCCATAGGGACAAGACCACTTCCAGTTGAGAACTATATGCTAGATTTAGTCTTAGGCATTTGTTATTTTCTTGATGCTGTTATAAATTATATAGATTTTTAAAATTTTTATTTCCAATTATTTATTGCACTATGTTTACCTTGTATTATGTATTGTTATTATATTTACCTTGCTAAACTTACTAACAAGTTCTGATAAGATTTTTTTTTTTTTTTTTTTTTTTGGTAGGGGTGCCTGGGTGGCTCAGTCGGTTAAGCATCTGCCTTCGGCTCAGTCATAATCTCAGGGTCCTGGGATCAACTGAGCCCAGATTGGGCTCCCTGCTCAGCAGAGAGTCTGCTCTCCCTCTCCCTCTGCTTCTCCTTCCATTCCTGCTCTCTCTCTCAAATAAATAAAATCTTAAAAAAAGGATTTTTTGGCAGATTCCAAAGGGTCTTCTATGTACACTATCATATTATTTTAGGGCAAATGGAGTTTTCCTTCTTTTTCTAATATTTATGCATTTTATTTGTTTTTCTAATCTGATTGCACAGGCTATGAACTCCAATATAATGTTGAATAAAAGTGATGAGAATGGGCAGCTAAGTCTTTTTTCTGAATTTTACCAGGCAAAGAAAGATTTAAAGTTTTACCATTATGTATGATGTTAGCGGCAGGTTTTTTGTAGATGGCCTTTATCATATTAAAGACGTTCTTTTCATATTAACATACTAAAACTTTTTGTTTTGTTTTTTAGTAATCTCTACACCCAGTGTGGGGCTTAAACTCAGGACCCCAACATCAAGAGTTCCATGCTCTACCAACTGAGCCAGACAGCTGCCCCTAAAGACATTCTTTTCAATACCCAGTTCAATGAGAGTTTTTATTATGAATGGATGTGTAATTTTATCAAAATTCTTTTCCTGAGTCTATAGAGATTATCATTTTAAAATCTTTTATTGTGTTAATGTGGATAATTATATATACTGATTTCTGAGGCTAAACCAACCTTGTATTTTTGAGATAAACCCAACTTGGTGATGATGTGTTACACTTTTTCCATATTGCTGGGTCCAATTTGAAAATACTTTTAAAGTTTTGCATCTATCTTCATTAGGAATATTACACTTTAATTTTTTAAATGATATATTTGTCAGATTTTCATTATTATGGTTACCCTGGTCTTATAAAACAAGTGGGAAAATATTTCCCCAACTGTTTACTGAAATGGTTTTTATGAGATTGATATTATTTATTCTTTCAATGTCTGCCAGTCATCAGTGAGGTTGTCTGGGCTTGAATTTTTTTTTGTTGGAGGTTTTTTTTTTTAATTGTTTAAAGATGTTATTTATTTGAGAGACAAAGAGCAGTGAGAGAGGGAACACAAGCAGGGGGAGTGGGAGAGGGAGAAGCAGGCTTCCCACCGAGCAGGGAGCCTGATGCAGGGCTCAATTCCAGGATCCTGGGATCATGACCTGAGCTGAAGGCAGACGCTTAATGACTGAGCCACCCAGGCGCCCCTTGTTGGAAGGTTTTTAATTATGAATTCAATTTCTTTTTTTTTTAAAGATTTTATTTATTTATTTGAGAGAGAATGAGAGAGAGCACATGAGAGGGGGGAGGGTCAGAGGGAGAAGCAGACTCCCCGCCGAGCAGGGAGCCCGATGCGGGACTCGATCCTGGGACTCCAGGATCATGACCCGAGCCGAAGGCAGTCGCCTAACCAACTGAGCCACCCAGGCGCCCGAATTCAATTTCTTTAACTGGCACAGGACTATTTTCCTATAATTGATATAGGACTATTTTCTAGGTTTTCCCCTTTTTCTTGTGTCAATTTTGTTATTTTTTCAAAGGATTTGTCCATTTCATCTGACTTTTCAAATTTATTGACATTAAATTGTTCCCTTTCTATAATATATCCTTATCATCCTTTTAATGACTTTGGGATCCGTAATTAGATCTCCTTTTTCATTTTTTTATATTAGTATGATCTCTTTTTTCTTAATCTTGCTAAAAGTATTATAAATTTTATAATAAAATTTTCTTGAAAGTATAATAAATTTTATTAATATTTTCAAAGAAACAACTTTTAATTTGATTTTCCTATACTTTGTATTTTTCATTGCTCTCCTGCTCATATTCTTTATTTTTTCTTATGTTTTATTTTTAACTTGCTCTTACTTTTGTATCTTCTTAAGGTGAAAGCTTAAATCATTGATTTTTTTAGATCACTTGCATTTTAAATTCAAAGTTTTACAATCTTTTTAAAGTAAGTAGACAATATCATACAAATTTTGACAGCTTGTATTTTTAAATTTCCAAATTTTTGATTTTTCAAATATGTCCTCTTATTTATTTTAAACTTTTACGTATTAGTAAAAAATACATTTGATTTTAATTCTTTATTTTTATGATATTTATTGAGGTATTTTTAATAACCTACCATGTGATCTAACCAGATGAATGTTGCATGTGCACTTGAGAAGAATGTATTTTCTATCATCGTTGGGTGTAGCATTCTATAAATGTTAATTAGTTCAAATCTGTTGATAGTGTTATTCATATCTTCTATATCTTCATTGCCATAGCAGTCCACTTACAGTTAATGACAGCATGTCATACAAAATCATTTGTAAACCATACTCCAATTATTTCCTCTCCAATAAAAATTTGTCATAGAGACTTCTCTATGAAGGCTTAGATGTGGGTTGAGGGAAGAGCAGGACCAGCAGAAGTGTGAACATCTTGTTTATGTAACTTCCTTGGGCTTTTAGGAGATACTCCAAATAAGTATATTCAAGCTGAACATGGAATGCTACTATGCATAATCTACATTTTGAACTGATCTTATAAAGCTCAGTTCATAATAAGTTTCTCAGTTTCTAATTTCTCCCAGTGTCCAGTGATCAGATGTTCAAACCAAGAATTGTGTCTCAAAAGGAGGATTACTTCCCAAAATATGGCTTGTATTTGCTCCAGAATTCTGAGGCTTTGTTGTGATTTTCCTATCAAAGCAGCCACAGTCTTCAAAGGACATTTAAACATCACTGGGTCTGCTGGATCATGGAGACAAAAATGGAAAAACTACTTAAACTTCAGTCTCTATTTCCTGGAGAGTCTCTTCTCTTCTAGGTTTTACCAAAAGCTGACACATCTTTAGATCATCCAGAAATGTGATAAACATTGCTTCCAAATACTGTGGACTCTCAGTAAAGATTACAAGATGCAGAAACATGTACTTCATCTAAGAAATGAAATCGTGATATGTGGAAGACCATTTTACCACCCTCTGCCCCAGACACTTCAGTGAAGTGACAGACCCCTGTATTTTCCAGGGATTTATGTTTCATCCTCTGTATCTCACCAAAGCATCTGGAATATTTACATTTCCTCCTTTTCCAATTCAATTAGCATGATGTCAGCATATAGTAAGATGTCCTGTGGTCTGATGAGATGATCCAAGTTCCTGTTTATTAAATGACAGTGATGAGTCAGAGTTGACAAGATTCTGATGTAAAATGCTACAAGGTCCTGCTGTTCTTTCCAGCTAAGAGCAAATTGCTTCTAGAGTTCTCTCTTTCTTAGTTAAGAGGAAAAATCATTTGTGAAGTTGTGGTGGCCTCTGATGATATGCCCCAGTAAAGATAGCAGCAGCAGTTGGAGTATGACTTTTTTTTTTTAAGATTTTATTTATTTATTTTAGAGAGAAATAGAGAGCATAAGCAGGGGGAGGAGCGGAAAGAGAGGGAGAGAGAGTCCCAAGCGGACTCCATGCTGAGCACCTAGTCTGAGGTGGGGCTAGGTCCCAGGACCCTGAAATCATGACCTGAGCCAAAATCAGGAGATGGATACCGAACCAGCTGAGCCCCCCCAGGTGCCCTGAAGTGTGACTTTCTGATTGAGCTTATTCTAATCCATTGTCATTCTTCAGTACTCATCACTTTTATATCTTGGCTTAAAAAAACACAATAAAGAAAGATATGATAGAAGTTATTTTTAGTCTCTCCCTTTCTGGGGGTTATAGAGTCTCTGAGGGCTTATAATTTAATTTTATTTATTTACTGCTATTTTCATAATACTTAGAACCCTGCTTGGCACTTATCAGTGCCCATCAGATATTTGTTTAATTAATGAATATTTTTATATAAATAACTTGAAAGATGTCTGAGAGAATTATAAGACATTCAGTTAAGGATATAAATAGGGGATCATACCTTGAAGGCATTTTTATGCAGAGGATTTTGGAGTTTATTGTGTAAGTAATGGGGAGTTACTGAATAAGCTTTGAAATAATGTGATGACTTATATTTTAGAAATATGATAAAAATGTCGAAGTGGAGGATACTTTAGAGGGAAAAGAGCCCAAAGATAAGGGGGCCTGGGAAATAGAACAAATTAGAAATAGTCACCTAGGCCTTCACACTAGTCTTGTGTCTCTATTCATCATTCAATCATTGTTCCATAATGGAAGCTTAATATCCTTTTGTGAAAAAATTCTTAGTAAGAATAGCAATCAGTTTTCTTAACTTCGTTAAAAGCATCTGTGAAAAATTAGAGCAAACATAATACTTAGTGATAAAGCATTAAAGTATTCCCATTAAGGGAGAAAAAAAATTAATGAAGATGCCTACTGAGAAAGCAAAGAGGCAGTCCTGAGAGCTCCCAGCTGGTTGCTGACCTGGCACTCACGGCAGGGCTATGCTGTTACTTCCTTACTATCAGTAATTTCACAGAACATCCACAACAGCCAAAGTCACTGGGAATGACTGTGATGGAGTGAGCAAAACCGAGACTATCCCCTAATCATTTCTGAGCACAGAAAAAATAGAAGAACACTGCGCAAATCACAAAAATACCCAAGCATCTATCTCTGCATGCTCCAAGAGCAAGTGCTATTTTTTTTAATTGCGGCTTTGGTCCCACTTCATTCCACCTACCTCCTGGATAAAAATTGAGATAATCATAGAATCATTCTCACTTTCTGACAACACTCAATCCAGAGCAAAATACACTTCCTTGGTTCCTCTCCAAAATCACCTAACACAAGCCCAAATCTTACAACAATCCCCTCACAATACCCAGACTTCAAGGGCGATGCAGTCTTCTCTAGAATACCTGTATCTGTGGCTCTTCCTCCTAATTCCAGAGCACCCAATTAATTCCTGCCAATTGAGTCACAGAGGTCAGGGGAAGGGAACTCCTACTTGGTGTACAAGAAGTTCCTGGTTTCCCTCTGTAATTTCTACTTTTGGAAGTGTGGTGGCCAGGGAAGTTCACAGAAAAGGATGTGCTCTTTCTTGCTTTTACCCATGTTCTTTCTCTTTTTCTCTGATAGGAATACTCTCCCATTTGGTTTGACAAACAGCTGACCTCCCCTCAAACTCACTTCAGGTATTAACTCTTCAGTAAGGCCTTCACTGATTCCTACACTGACCTTACTTTTTCCCTCTTAGAAGCCCCACTGTTTTTATTAAGGCACCCATCGATCTCAGATTAATACATCTATTTATTCACATATTTCTTCCTCTATAAGAGTACATGATATCTTTTATTCTTTTGTCTCCATCACTCAACAGAATGCCTGACACAAAATACTGTTTGATTATACCGAGTCAAATACATTGGACTGAACTGATTTGAAGATAAACTGAGTGATCTAATGGAATGGACATGGGATCAGAAGGCAGAAAACCCAGCTTTCTAGTTTCACCTATGCTCACTACATTCATTTGTACAGTCTCTTAATCTTTGTGCATTTTTGTTTCTGAATGTGTAAAAATGAAGGTGTTGGTTTATTTCTAACATCATTTTCGGCATCAATACTCAGTGATTCACACTGATGTGTTTCATGCCCAACCTTTGTAGCCAAGTTTTTGTACTTTGTATCAAAGGCAGTAATGCATTCCTAGAGACAGAAGATCAAAGGGATAATTGATAATAAGACTTTTACTCAAGCACTAAGGGCTAACTAGGAAATGTGGCTATGCACACTCAAACATTTCCCAAGGCTATCAGATCTCTTACACTGACTTAAAAACAAACAGAAGTATAATTTATCAAGCTTTTATCTAAGTAGAATTCATACAGTGAACTTGGGATTTATTAAACTACCTTGAAAACAAAAAGGTTTACATTGATAGGCCAATTTGAAACCTATGATTTATTGAAATGATTTCGAAGCCTATGCAGGATACAATTAACCTGTGTCATCAAAGGATAATTCTCCTTCCATATTTTGTATTGAAAAAAAATCTTTACTTGTAAGGAACCAGTTATCATAACGGTGTGATTTCAAATGAATTAAATAGAAACAATAGCTTTAACATTATGAAGATGATGTTTATAAATGATTGAATTGCCTTTGCATGGTTTCCACAATGAGCTATGCTAACTCATAAAACAGGACCTTCTCATTATCTAAATTATGCTATTTTCTCAAGCTACTTTTATAAGACAAGTGATTTTTTTTAATACTGGCAGATGGGTAGAACACTATACTTTATGCAAAATAATCTAAAAATACAAATAATATGCAATTTTATCAGCCAATATGGATTTATAATGTGTATATCGTGGTGATGAGGGCAAGGAATATGTCATTCCGAGGTGACGTCTACAGGCTTATATTAATTATATAACCTTATGTGTATTGGTCAATGTACTCTGAAGAGTGACCAGGGCAGTTCAGGTCATGGACTTTACCTTTAATAAGTTATTATTGAAATTCTGTGTGAACACAAATAAAGCATCAAAACATTGTGGAATTTTCCCAGCTGAAAAAAATTGCTATAATTATGTTCAAATGACTATCAAGGCCTTTAAAATTACTTTCCGTAAAAAAAAATAAATTGCCTTTGAGTAAAGAATGTTATTTGTGTAAATACAAGGTCTTAGACATATTCAGATTGAGATTTGAAAACCGATTATTATTCCCCAAATAACAGAAAATATGTCTACTCTTTTATTTTTTGGTGTGAGGCCATTATAAATGTGTTGAAACCTTAAAAATGTAGTACCAAAATATCTCCAGGAAAACAAAGCTCTTATTCTTAGTAATAGTCTTTTTAACCAAGAACATGTTCCTATATGAAAACACTGAAATCACTTCTAAGTCATAGGAAAATTGGAATTACTAGTGGAACAAGCGATCGACACCACCTTCAGGTGTTCGAGACTTTTTGATTCCATGGGGTATTAGTTTCCTACTGCTACTGTAAGAAATTCCCACAGATGTAGTGACTTAAAACAACATATTTATTATCTTACAGTTATGGTCAGAAGTCCACAATAAGGGGCCCCTGGGTGGCTCAGTCAGTTAAGTGTCTGCCTTCGGCTCAGGTCATGATCCCAGGGTCCTGGGATCGAGTCCTGGGTCGGGCTCCTTGCTCAGCGGGGAATCTGCTTGAGGAGTCTCTCTTCTTCTCCCTTTGCCCCTCCCTCCCCCAGCTCATGCACACACACTCTCTCTATCTCTCTCAAATAAATAATCTTAAAAAAAAAAAGGAAGTCCACAATGAGTCTCACTGAGCCAAAATCAAGGTGTCATGAGGCTACATTCCTTCTGAAGCTCCAGAGGAGAATTGGCTTCTTTTGCCTGAAAGGCCTCCTAGAGGCTGTCTAGATTCCTGGGTTCCTGGTCCCTTCTCCCATCTTCACAGTGTAGTACTCCAACCTCGGCTGCCATAATCACTTCTCCTTTTCCTGACTTCCATGCTCTTTTGTCACCTTTATAAGGACCCAGTGATTATGTGGGGCTTATTTAGATAATTAATCCAGGACAATCACCCCATCTCAATATCCTTATTTTTTTAAAAAAGATTTTATTTATTTATTTGACAGAGAGAGACAGTGAGAGAGGGAATACAAGCAGGGGGAGTGGGAGAGGGAGATGCAGGCCTCCCACTGAGCAGGGAGCCCCATGCGGGGCTCGATCCCAGGACCCTGGGATCATGAGCTGAGCCGAAGGCAGACGCCTAACGACTGAGCCACCCAGGTGCCCCCTCAGTATCCTTAATTTAATCATATCTGCAAAGGCCATTTTGCCACGTGAGGTAACATATTCATAGGTTCTGAGGATTAGGACGTGGACATCTTTTAAGGGCTACATTTTCTATCTTCTATGCATAGACCCTTTTGCAGTCTGGTGAAGTCTGTGGTTTCCTTCTTAGAATAATGTTTTTATAATTTTTATTTTTTTAAAAGATTTTATTTATTTATTTGTTGGAGAGAGAGAGAGAAAGAGAGAGAGCACAAGCAGAGGGAGCTGCAGGCAAAGGGAGAAGCAGGCTCCCCACTGAGCAGGGAGCCCGATGTGGGACTCGATCCCAGGACCCTGGGATCATGACCTGAGCTGAAGGCAGACGCTTAACCGACTGAGCCACCCAGGCGTCCCAAGAATAATGTTTTTAAATGCATACAATAAAATACATAAGATTACAATGGAAAAAATATTAAAATACAATAATCAAAATATTTAAAAATAAATGTGTGCTATAATAATATGTGCACTTTTAAAATTATGACATTAAATCCTAATTGCAATGGCTAATAATAACCATAATAATTTCAAAGTAGTGAACAATTGTTCAGTGCAACAACTGTTATGTGATATAAAAATATCTATGATTTCTGCTCTACTAATAGTGTGCTGGGTTTTTTTATTTTGTTTTGTTTTCCTATAATTAATAATGGAAGCAAATGCTAAACTTCAATTAGAAGTTGAGGCAAAAAATGTAATTTTTATTTCCACCTACTATCTTGGACCACAGGTTAAGAACACTTGCTGTACACGCGTAGTGAAAAAGATTTATGACTTGTCAGTGTGTGTGTGTGTGTGTGTGTGTGTGTGAGAGAGAGAGAGAGAGACAGAGAGAGAGAGAGACAGAGACAGAGATTTCCACTGGACAGTGTGAGCCAAAAAACTTGCTGTTATTCTATAACTCTTCAACTGTATTTGTTTTTTTCTATTATTTGATTACTAACTGAAAAGTAAATTAAACTAGATTATAGACATTCTTCAGCAGAAATCTATGAGACTCATTCCACTCAACATTTGACACTAAAATATTTATAGACACAAAACAAATTCTTCTGTGTATTCAATTTTGACATATCATCCTGATTACTTTTAATATTTATTAAACAATAGGCTTTCTATAGCCCATTAACTTGTACAGGAGCTCGTGCTCAATTTAGCATAATAAGATGTGCATATCCTAAAACATGAAAACAAAACGCAGTTTGAGTGGCACCTGGGTGGCTCAGTTGGTTAAGCATCTGCCTTCGGCTCAGGTCATGATCCCAGGGTCCTGGGATCAAGACCCACGTGGGGCTCCCTGCTCAGCAGGGAGTCTGCTTCTCCCTCTCCCACTGCCCCTGCTTGTGCTCTTTCTCACTATCTCTGTCTCTCTCTCAAATGAATAAATAACATCTTTAAAAATAATAAATTAAAAAAACAGAAAACAAAATGCAGTTTGAATATGTTGTGGTTCCATCGTTTGTGGGTTTTTAAGTTAAATTTAGTTAAATTTTTCTTTACATGCTCACATAATAAGTAAGCTTATGTTTTTGCAGTCCAAAAAAGAGTATTATGCTATAAAGACTTATGGAAGGCTAAAAGTTTACCTTCCAAAACATATGTTTTATCCCCAAAGGACTGACCCAATAAAGTAGAAGTCTTTCATTTTTTGTTGACTTTATTATTCCTCAATAGTCGATCTTCAATAAGCCCTAATAAGCAGGCATAATGTAATTAATTATACAGTTACATACATACACTATGCATATACATCTAACAAATGAAAAATTGAAATAAGTCTTAATACTTCCCAGTACCTAAAAACTCAGATATTTAAGCTAAAATATTCTACTTTGATGCTCAAGTTAGGGCTTAATATAGGGACACTGGAGGATTGGATTTGTAGAACTTTTAAAAACTTTTCATAGCCACACTATAAAAATAATCTGTGTGTTAATCTGTGTTCCACTTAGTCATGGAGCCTGCTTATATTTTGCTTATATTTATACTTTTTTTATATTTACTTCCTTATATATATACTTTCTAATCATGGATTCTGCTTATATTTTGATTATTTTTCTGGTAATGGGATATTGGAGGCTAAGTGCAACTATCCAACCAAGGAAGTAGATTCACAAACATAAGGGTCACATGGAAATGGATTTGCATGTCAAAGCCCTTCAACACTATTAGAGCTTTACTGCATTTGTGGACATGGTGAGGAACTTGCAAAAAAGAAATGTTCTGCAATAGTGATAGGAATACTGAGATCCAGCCCAGAAACGGTCATATTAACTTGTCCGCCTGGGTGACTCAGTTGGTTACACGCCTGCCTTCCGCTTAGGTCATGATCTCAGGGTCCTGGGATGGAGCTCCAGGTAGGGCTCCCTGCTCAGCAGGGAGTCTGCTTGTCCCTCTCCCTCTGCCCCGCCCCCGGCCCGTGTGCTCTCTCTCGTGCTCTCTCTCTCTCAAATAAATAAATAAATCTTAAAATAAATAAATAATTTGTCCTTATTGACGTTGTCATCACCTCACTTCCCCCCTTTCTGGTATTGATCAAGGAGTCTGCACCCTCCCACTGTTAGTCATTTCAAATTCCATAATCTGGGGGGTATCTGTGTTTGTGTGTGTGTGTGTGCCCGTACAACTGACATAAAAAAGAAAGCTGTCATAGGAACAAGTTTGAGAATATTTGAAAAATGCTAATAAGACCTGCTGCATGAGTGCTCTATTTTTACTTAACTGAAGACATTTCCTATAAAGAAAGGAATCTACGTGTTTATTTTTATCTATTTTTGTGGAAACTCACAGCCTTCGTTAAATTATTTTAACATAGATGAGGAATTCAAGATCTCAACAGTTGGGAAGAGATGCTAATTGGACACTAGTTAATGTGTTCCTTTGATCCAGTAATGAGATAAAACTGAGTTACTCTGGGAGTTAAGTGACATTTGCTAAGTGGAATGTTATGGTTAGATTAGAGGAAGTAAGTACAACTTGAGAAATGTCTTTTTTAATTTGCCACTAAATATTAAAAATTTTGGCAATGATATGCTCAAATGTAACTGTATTATAAAATACAAAAATTGAGTAATATGATAAAGAGTTAGAAAATTACAAATCTGATATATTACAAATAAATAATAATATTTATTATTATTTGCTGCATTTAGTGTTCATTTATCAAATATCTATTAAAAAAACCACTGCTGAACAGTCGCTGCTCCAGGCATGGGTAAGACAAAGACAAATGCTCCACACTTCTGCTCTGAAATCATAGATAGCTCAGAAATCCGCAAAAGAACCAAACAAAATCACAGTACTCTCCGTAAAGTGGCATAATGGATATGTGTATAAAGTGCTCTGGGATCAGAAAGTGAAGCAGAGTTTTAATTTAAAAATATTTACAAAACGTTTCAAGACAGAATTGTAGTTTCTTTAAGCATTTTGTTTTTGGAAAAGGAAGATTGGAATTCTCTTTCACTGACTGAGCTTGTGCAAGATTTTTGTCTTTTTGAACCTCACTTGTAACACCGAGAATAGTAATACCTAATATCTAGGAAGCACTTATTTTGTATTACTTATTTCTTGTATGTTAATATCGTAATAATAATGTAATATATATTATACTAATCACATATTACTTACATATTATCTTATTTAATCCTTACAACAATGCTATGAACTAAGTACTATTAATATTGTTCCCATTTTACACATGAGAAAAACGAGAGAGAAGTTCAGTAGCCTGGCCGAGTTCACAGCCAATATGTAGCAGATCTAGTCCATCTAAGGCTAAGCTCATAGCTCTATCCTCTATAGTCTCTAGTGACTACGATAATAAGATATCTATCTTAATTCTATGTTTGGACTTGACGAGCTAAGCACAAATAATTATTATTCTAGGTGTCTATTTATATAGTTACTTTCAATCTTTTCTCACCTCCTTCTCCTGCCTTTTTCTCTCTCACAAACAACTAGAGGAGCGCCAATTGAAGATCATCTATCTCACAAAATTTCTATGTGCAAATCATCATAAAAGAGCTGTTTAGGAATTAGTAAGTTTCTCCTGAGAGACTCTGAAGCAAGAAGGGGCTTGCATGAAGACAGGCTTAAGTCAATAAAGGGTGAGCTCTGGAACACTGAGTTGACTTCCTATGTGTTTGCTTTCTGCATCAGACACATACTGTCTGACTCCTAACAATATATGAGCTTTCAGAGTAAGCTATTGGGGGGTTTACAACACACAGCACATTTTTATATTCTAGTTTATGTGACATTTTCCACAGAGACATGCCTATAATACCCTAGATTTAGGGTTTATTTACTACACATTGTACTTAACCAGGCACATCCTGTTAAAAACATTCTATAGATAAATATCTCCCTCTTGGCAAATATTATTAGTCTGTTTACTCAGAGGTTCAGCTACCACGTTGACAAGATTTCACTAGGTCATTCACCTTTTGACATTTCCCTAGAAGTGTTCCCAGTTAATTAGGGAGAAACAGAAAGGATCACAGACTAAGGCTCTAATTTCTTGCACCTCATAACACATAGAAATCTTCCAGTAGTTACTGGCAGGACTGAATGACATAATGCATATAATGTGCTGACACGTAATAACACACTGTATTAGGATTTTCCAGAGAGAGAGAGGCAGAGAGAGGGAGATTATGAAGAATTAGCTACACAGTTATGAAAATGAGACATCTCACAATATGCTGTCTGCAAGCTGGAGACCCAGGGAAGATGGTAGTATAATTCAGGCCAAGTCCAAAGGCCTGAGGACCAGGGAAACCAGTGGTGTAAGAATTCAGTCCAAGGGCAGGAGAAAGCCAATGTCCCAGCTCGGGAGCCAGACAGAAGAGGTGAATTCTTCTTTCCTCCATCTTTTGTTCTGTTCTGTTCCTCAGTGGGTTGGCTGATGCTCACCCACACTGGAGAGGACAGTCTGCTTTACTGAGTCCACTGATTCAAATCCTGATGTCATCAGGAAACACCCTCACAGACACACTCAGAAATAATGTTTAATCAAATATTTGGGCACTCTTAGTCCAGTGAGGTTGACACATAAAATTAAGCATTACAGGGGCGCCTGGGTGGCTCAGGCAATTGAGTGTTGACTCTTGGTCTCAACTCAGGTCTTGATCTCACAGTGGTGAATTTAAGCCCTGTGTTGGGCTCTGTGCTGGGCATGAAGCTTACTTAAAAATATATATATTACAAGTCCACCTCTTGTCAACTTGACACCTATATGCATCTTCTTAGTTCATGTACACACATTTTCTTTCTCTATCCATTTTAATGTGTCTATCTTAGGGAAGAACTACTTAAGAAAAAAAGTTGCTCCCATACTACAAAATTTAAAAGACAGAAAATGAGTATATAGCTAACATAAATTTCTCTTTTACCCCTTCCTACTCCAGCCAATTAATTCCCTTCTCTAGAGGCAACCGCTGTTACCAGTTTCATATTGTTTACATGGTTTTAGGGGCTACTTCAAACTTTTAAAAATATTTGGCTTTAAAAAAATGGCATTTAGTCTTTTTTTGGGGGGTGGGTGGAATTTATCAGAGAAGAGGAGGTTCAAATAGAGGGTGTATTCCTTTCCTCTCAGGAGTTGTGAATAGTGAAGGAACAATGAGCACAGTCAGGAAGCCTGAGTTCTAGTCTTGTCTCTTTAATTTAGCTCTGGTCTGCTTTGGCCTGGTTATTTAAGTTCTCTGATGTAAAGTATACAAAAATTTTAACTAAGTGATTATCTATACGGTGCCTCTTAACTGTACCATTTTATGATTCCTCATGTAACTCAACACATTTTAGTAATAGTGCCTGGGTCTGCTCCAACAAGAAATTTACTTTAAGCAATTCAGATCAGTCATCGTATTTTCTCTTTACCCAGTTGCTGAGGTTACATCCAAGAGGTTTTCACCCTGGGAAAATCATGACAACCTTGGAAAATGTGACCAGGTCTGATGAAATAGCACTTCTTTTACTTTAGAGGGGAGTGCTACCCTAAAGTGAGATGTTCTGCTAAGACCTATACTTTTGATGGAAATTAAGGTATTCTACATTGCGGTATGTGTAAGAACTGGATGACTTAAGGCTATTGGGCTGATCTTGGTAACCTTTGGAATAATTCCTCCCTGGACTAATTAGGCAATCTATTAAAAATCCTTAACCTGATGTGGAGGGAGAAAGGAAAGTTTGATTTAATTTAATTTGGAAGTGTTGGCAATGCTTCGTTCCATACTCAGTAATACACTGAGAGGGAAATACTCTTTTACGGTCTGGAGCTGATAAAATTAAATTTTAGCCACAGGCTTACCAAGAATGTTTCTCAGCTTCCCATGGAGTTTAATCAAAGAGGAAGATATGTGACTTCCAGGTAGGATGGCAGTGTAATATATGTTTGTTTAGCTCCCTTACCTGAACTTTGAGTAGAAGAAAAAAAGAACAAGCCAAAACTACTAGAGAAGAAACCTTTTCTATTCTGAAATTAGGGAACAAACACAGTTTCATAAAAACATCTTAAATAATGTCTGCCTTCTACAAAACAATTAGGACCAAATTGACAAACAACTCTGAGACATACAAATCCCTAATTCCGAGTCCAGAGCCAAGTGCCAGGAGTGAGGAAGGTCAGAAAGACAGGACTGGTAAGCCAGCTTTGAAGGCAGGAGGGTTGTGGGTGTGACTTGGCCATGAGCAAGACGGAGAACCTCTGCTTGGAATCTATTTCTTCACTGCAGAACAAGTGCCATTCAGCACGGACGGAAGGAGGGCACTTACCACCACACCATGGAGATGTTTGCCCATCCTGCTGGAGTAGGTGCTGACCGTGTTTGGGAAATGCTCCTCTCCTCTCTCAGCCTACTAGCCATGCTTGCCACAATCCGGTCTAACTCCCCTTTCCAGCCTAGTCTCCATGACGCTCGTGGCTCTCTTCCATCTCCAGTCAGCCTGGATCATTCATCATCAGTGTAAACAATGCATAATCTGTGTAGCTTCATCTTTCTCGTGCTGACCTCGCTGTTAGTATGAATTTCTTCCAGTAATATGTACCCATTGCAGTCCTACCCAAACTTCACAGTCTACTTATAAGCAACTTTCCTTATAACCCTTTCTTGATCCACTGACATTTTTTTGGACCCCAAAATACTTTTCCTCCTAAGTGCTTCATGCTTTATTCTTTTATGGTATCTCGTGTTCTTCCTCATAACACAGTTACGTTTGCTCATGATATAAATTTCTTAAGGTGAAAATCATGCTGTTTTTGTATTGGTTTATTCTTCATCTCTCCTAGCACAGTTTTTCACATAAAATAATCATTCTGTAATCACTGGTGAATCTATATTTTCATTTTTAAAATTTGAGAATCTCATGAACAATAAAAGCCTTTAACTCCTGAAGGATATTTTTCTCTGGGCAGTGCAAGTCTCAACATAGTAAAGCATACCTTTCAAGGTCTTGGAATTCATCATTGTGAAGCAAATGAGTTCCTCAGTTCCCTTAGACTGCCTGACCTCTAGTATGGTAAATACAATCCTTAACCTTGAAAGTCTCGTTACAGCTCAAATAGCTTGAAAATTCTCTCTCAAATATTCAATTATCTTACATAAATGCTTCACCTTTTCTAAGTCAATTGCTTATATATTATTGTACCATTTGGACAAAATTATAGGCACAATGATTTCTTATTCAAATTTGTTTTTACAGTGTTATTTTTTCCTTTATTATCTTCTTTATTATATTCTTTTACATATACTAGAATATCTATAACATATATGTAGTTTGAAAGCATAGTAATTAGAGGACATGACCTGAATCTGTCACCGAGAACATTAATGCCTCATTCTTCCTCTATCTGATTCCTTTGTCTCACATGAGCTGGATCTTGTGTTTATCATTTCCCTACTTTTTTCTCTTAAACACTTTATTTGGAAATAATTTCAAATTACAGAAAAGCTGCAAGGATAGTACAAAGAATACCCATATACTTATATGGGCTTTCACTTATGCGTGTACTCACACACAAACATACCTGGACAGCGGTCCCACTCATTCACTGCATTGGTTTTTGAAGTGTCAGTTACCTTGGCTCAATAGTGGTCCTGAAGCAGATGACCCTCCTTTGAATGTATAGTCAGAAGAGCAGTAATAGTCCCCCACTATGTCACAGTGCCTGTGTCATTTCCCCCCCCCTTGTCTCATCACACAGACATTTTATCATTGCACATCATCACAAGAAGAAGGGTGAGTGCAGTACAATACGATCTTTTGAGAAAGAGACCACATTCACATAACTTTTATTACAATATATTGTTATACTTGTTCTATTTTATTATTAGTTGTTATTGTTAATCTCTTACTGTGCCTAATTTATAAATTAAACTTTATCATTATTATGTATTATTGGAAAAAACATAGTATATATGGCGTTTGGTACTATCCACGGTTTCAGGCATCCACTGGGGGTCTTGGAATGTATCCCCATGGATAAGAGGGAACTATATACATATACATGTATTTTGTATATATCTATGTCTCCCATGGGTAAGAGGGGACCATATATATGAGGGGGAGGGGAAGGAGAGGGAGAGAGAGAATTAATACATATCTATTCTTTTCTCAGAATCTTTTGAGAGTAAGTTGTACATATCATTGCTTTCCTTTACCTTTAAATATTTTAGTGTGGTTTCTTTTTTCTTTTCTTTAAAGATTTTATTTATTTATTTGAGAGAGAGAGTGAGAGAGAGAGAGAGAGCACTAGTGGGGGGGGAGGGGCAGAGAGAGAGAGAGAAGCAGACTCCCCACTGAGCAGGAAGCCAGATGGCAGGGCTCCAGCCCAGGACCCCCCCAGGACCCCAGGATCATGACCTGAGCTGAAGGCAGACTCTTAACCCATTGAGCCACCCAGGTGCCCCTTCAATATCGTTTCTTAAGAGTAAGGATTTTTTTTCTTACATCACTGAGGGACATTTTCAGATTTCAGTAGTTTAACATTGACATAATACTGTTATCTAGCTTTCCATCTATATGCTCAAATCATTATTTTGATTTGTGATTCTTTATATATGTTATTAATAATATATAATATAATGATAGTACATAAAATAATATCTAATACAAATGTTTAACTATTTTTTTAAAGATTTTATTTATTTATCAGAGAGAGAGACAGACAGAGGCAGGCAGAGGGAGAAGCAGGCTCCTCGCCGAGCAAGGAGCCCGATGTGGGACTCGATCCCAGGACCCTGGAATCATGACCTGAGCCGAAGGCAGAGGCTTAACCAACTGAGCCACCCAGGTGTCCCTGTTTAACTATTTTTACATAATTTCCTACTAGTTCAGTGATTTCCATGCGTATTTGCAATTTTGCACAATTAGCAAAATAAATGTGATTTAATGGAAGGAACACAGGGCTGAGAGTAAAGAGAGCTACTGGTAATCACTCAGCTTTAAGAATTTCATTAAAGTGATTTGCTTTCTTGATTTTCAAGTTTGCTTTGTGACATGAGGCATACCATTTAAACTTTTTGTTCCTTGGCTTCCTTTTTTTCTTTTTCTTTTTAAGATGGGGTGGGGGGTAGCAGGGGAGGGGGAGAGAGAGAGAGAGAGAGAATGAATCTTAAGCAGGCTCCTCACCCAGCACAGAGCCAGACACAGGGCTTGATCTCCCAACCCTGAGATCATGACCTGAGCGGAAATCAAGAGTCAGTCACTTAACCGACTGAGTCACCCAGTTGCCACCCTCCCCTTGGCTTCCCTTTAAGAATTTTTTTTGCGAACCATAATCTTCTGGGAACTATAGAGGCACTGTATGTACAACAATGCTCTGACTTAAGACTTCTTTCCCACAGATGACAGAATGAAGAAACAAGATCAGAGAGGTCTGTCTGCATTCCAAAAGTCATAATCCAAGAGATGTCAGAGCAGCATCTGAACTCAAATCTGATTGCAAAAAAACGTTTCGAACTGCTTATCAGATCTGAACCAGACATGTCATTTTAGTGCTGAAGCGCTCCACCATCTTGTCCCATCACAACTGTTAATTCTGGCCCTGATTGTCTCCACTCACCCTCTCTCTCCTATCTTCAGTCTTCTCACCTTCCCTACACCTACAGTGCTCCTTCCTGCCACATGATTTCCTCATGGCTTTCCTTTCCTCACCCTCTTTATCCATGTCCACATCGCCACATCTCACCTACATTCATGGCCCATCTCTTCCCACCTCTTCCTCTGATTGTTCAGTGGTCTTTAGTTTTCCTGAATTCCTTGCACGTCTACTACCTTTATCATCATTTTGGCTCTTTATTATATTTTCCCTTTAGAGTTTAAAAGGTCTCCATTTTTTTAAAAATGTTTCCATTGGGGCACCTGGGTGGCTCAGTCAGTTAAGCAGATGACTCTTGATTTTGGCTCACGTCATGACCTCAGGTGGTGAGATGATGCCCCGAGTCTGGCTCTGTGCTCAGTGGGGAGTCTGCTGGAGATTTTCTCTCTCTCTCCCTCTGCTCCTCCCCCCACTCGCTCTAAAATAAATAAATAGATCTTAAATAAATAAAAAATAAATAAATACATAAGTCTCTGTTATTTCCTAGTATATCTGTGACTAACTTAATGGCACAAATTATACCATATATGTCTTTTTATCATTGTTTTTAGGCTGGGCATAAAATAAAAGCCTAATTCCTACTGACTAAATTCCTTTTCAAAATTGATCTGCAAATTATTGGAAAAGTTAGAAACATGATACAAGCCTATGTTAATGTTATTTCCAAATTTTGGTCTTCATTTCTTTTTATCCAATAAGATTTTATGCAATGATTTGTCAGCTTTCAGTTATCTTTCCGACAGCATGGTCTTCATTGTTGACTGTAGACCAACAGTAAGAGTCTACCTGTCTATAACCATTCAGAGTAAGCTCTTCAGTAATAATGACCAATACTGCCCATTAGGTACCCAAAATGTGCTAAACATTATAAATGATGTAATCCCATCAAACCCCAAAGAAATGGAAATTACTTCATCATGTTATACACATCATCTACAATCCCCAAACAATTTATCAAGATAGCCACTACCTATAGTTACAGAAGCCAAATACCAAGGATATCAAGGATTTGTCCAAGTCTACTTCAATAAAGGCAGAAGTTATTATTGCAGGCCATTACCAGTCTGATTTCAAAATCTCTGATGCCATACTTCCTTCATCTTGTTACCATGCAATTTTAAAACTATATTAGACAAGGAAGCACAGTCAATAAGTAGTTTTTTCCTTATATAGTGTACAGGAAGTCAGTAGTTGAGTTTAAATAATTTGCTTCTTTTGCTTACTTTCTGTAATATTCCTCTTAAAGTTTTTGATGATGTTTTAAATTAGGGGAAGTGACCTAGGAAGGAAAGACATTTAAAAAAAAAAAGTGTTCATTCTTTTTTTTCCCCATGTTCATCTTTCATTCAAATAATACTGGCATGCCAAAATTATTTTATCCCTAAGTATAATTATTTCATCTAACACAATAGAAAAATCTTGGTCTTTTTCTTATATTAGATCCTAATGCCAAATTCCTAAAATATGGATCACAGAATGGTTATTCCAAACTACACATACATATTTGTGAATGTAGCCTATTTTGTAAGGTCCAAAGTATTGGTTAAACACACAAACGGAGGCTGAAGTAAATGGATAAAAGTTGAGAAAATATGTTTTAACCTCAGTAAAAGGAACCTGAGCCAACAAAATACAGATAGATTTAATTATTTTTAGAGAACTTCCCAGAAATAACTCATCCTGGACAATGCTTGTGAGGTAGATCACTGATTCAGTTAACAAGCCAGGAAGCCACAGATCCTGGAAACTAATGACGATAGAATATAATCTTGGAAACTCTAACCTGTTCGCTAGATAGTGTTGTAGTGACAGAAATGTTAATAACTGATAAAGAATATTAAAAAGGCAGTGTGGGAGTGGAAATTCATGTGTGACGAAGGAGAGGTGCTGTGATTCTAGACAGCTGGTCCAAGTTGTTCAGATATAACTATCTCTAAAATACAGAAAATCAATTTATGAGAGTACTAAGCTTGGCAGATGGGCCTTAGGAATATTTCACCTTGCAGGGTATAATAATAAGCTCAATAAGCAACATTTATCTATAAAATTTACCTCACAGAATCATCAGGAAGGATTAGCCTGTTAAGATAATTGTCTCCAATTATTAGACCAGAATAATATTAGCATCTCCTACATTCACAATAAATAAATTGAAGTTCAGTTTAAAAATCACAATAATGTGATTCAGAATCTTGGAGTAAGCAGTTAAAATTGAGTTTTGGAAAATGAAAGCATAGAGACTAGAGCCTGATCCATGGTGGTCTTACCTGAAGCAGTCCCTACTGTCATCCTCACACCAGAGCTTAGGAACTAGTTAAAGAACTGAGTAGCAAAGAGTGTGTTTTGATTATGTTTATCATGTCTGAGATCTGGAAGATGGTCTGTTTCTAAAGGAAAAAAATCATAGGTATTGTTGTATCTCTTCCCTTTATGAGGAGAATGGAAAACAGAGTCCCAAATTGTGTAATTTTATGGCTGAAGGAAGAGAAGCAATGATTTTATGTTGATTTTGATTAAATATTGTCTAAAAGAATTTGCTATAATTGGTTTAAATCAGATTATACAGGGTGAATATATATATATTTATAAAATATTATTTTAATTTTGATTAATGGTTATTAAAGCATAGACCCTTTTGTTCAGACCTCCACATGACTCACTACAGAAAATTCCAAATTATATGTCCCCTAAAAAAGTCTTCACTGACAAAGGAATATTTTAATGATGTATATTCTTAATTTTCTTTGATAGATGTATTTCTTAAGTTACTCACATATGTCATGTTTGTGTACACAGCTTCGTGAAAACCCAGCTACATATAGCTAACAGACTTTTTTTCATTATGTTATGTTAATCACCATACATTACACATTAGTTTTTGATGTAGTGTTCCGTGATTCATTGTTTGCGTATAACACCCAGTGCTCCATGCAGAACGTGCCCTCTTTAATACCCATCACCAGGCTAACCCATCCCCCCCACCCCCTCCCCTCTAGAACCCTCAGTTTGTTTCTCAGAGTTCATAGTCTCTCATGTTCATCTCCCCCTCCCGATTCCCCCCCTTCATTCTTCCCCTCCTGCTATGGTCTTTTTTTTTTTTTTTTAACATATAATGTAGTATTTGTTTCAGAGGTACAGATCTGTGATTCAACAGTCTTGCACAATTCACAGCGCTCACCATAGCACATACCCTCCCCAATGTCCATCACCTAGCCACCCCATCCCTCCCACCCCCCACCACTCCAGCAACCCTGTTTGTTTCCTGAGATTAAGACTTTTGGGTTTCAATTGTTTTGAGGTATACTTGACTTATAATATTGGGGCTAAGGCCTGCTGGTTTCGTAATGATGATGCTATTATATTTGGGGGTAAACTAGCATCAAAGATAATGTTGACCTCAGCCAAAAATAGATGAAAGCGCAGGAAAATTTGCTTGCTAGTTGTAATAGTTATGAATATAGCCAAATTGCTTTGCCCAACAAAAACAAAGCAAAGCAAAACAAAACAAAACATTTGATTAGGGAGTCTCCTCTTTAAGGGACTTTTTGGAAAACTGTAAATGCCTTGGGCTTCCCTTTATTCATATTTAAGCTTGTTGCCTCTCTTTGTTCCTTATTTTACTCTGATAATTGATCTTACAGCTTTGCGAAATGAGCTATCAACCAACCTTAGTTGAGAAGTGGTCTATAGTAGAATGAATCCATACAGTGCAATTCAATTTCATCTGGTTCTTAGGTTAGGAATCCCCAGAAATTCAGGTTTATTCTAGAGTATGATAGAGTCAAAACTTCTTTTTTTTTTTTTTTGGAAAGGGTAATTTAATATTTCTTAATGAACATAAGAGTAAAAATTGAACAAAGTACATAAAAACATCGTATCTGCTTTCAAAAAAATTTTAAAAGATATTGTCATTTTAGCTTTTCAGTTTTAGACCTGAATTCCACAGTAGGATTCCCAAGTCCAGGTACAATAGCAGAAATGGACCTGACTCCTTGGAGCAAGATTTGGCCTGTCTTATTTGTGGTCTCCTTGCTTCTGAAACATAAACAATTGCACTGCAAATTCAAAGACACTGAAAGTAGGATGAAATATTAAAATTTGAGAAAATTTTCTCCTTCTCCTTCACTCTATTTTACACGCTTACATAAACCTGTTGGTAAATCCAGAGCAACAGGCATCATTCTTGAAAGGAGTGCCGATTGTGCCTTTCACAACTAAATATTTTTTTTAATTTAATTTTATTATGTTATGTTAATCACCATACATTACATCATTAGTTTTTGATGTAGTGTTCCATGACTCATTCTAAAATGGACCCTGGAATACACCTAACCTCAAGGAAAATACTAGACTAGAGTTAGGTTTTACAGGAAGTCAAATCTAGCACCAGATGTCTTGACTCTCTTCAAAATGAATGGGATCCTCCTGATTTGTTTTCAAAAGTATGTGGAAAGAAGACAAGACCACAATGACGGCAGCTGTCACAGCTCCTTGTAAATGTGCCATTTGTGTTTAAAATCAGATGGGCATTTGCTGTGTTATTAGAGGTAGTATCAGTCTTCTAACCACAGGACATATTAATATTTTGAATGAAAACTTAATTTGAAGAGATATGTTCCTGACTATAAGCATCAAATTAAATCCATGTAAATAAGAGCTAAATGGGATCAAATCTTTTAAGAACATATTCTTCTTAAGAACTTTTTAGTTTTCCCTTGGAATGTCCTCATCACAGTAAAGATGTGGTCTGCCGGAAAAGATCTTGTCTCCAGGGGTAATAGACGTGTATAATAACACAGTTTTTTCTAATCACAATTTTTTTTAAAGATTTTATTTATTTATTAGGCAAAGAGAGATAGCGAGAGCAGGAACACAAGCAGGGGGAGTGGGAGAGGGAGAAGGAAACTCCCCGCTGAGCAGGGAGCCCAATGCGGGGCTCGATCCCAGGACCCTGGGACCATGACGTGAGCCGAAGGCAGACGCTTAACGACTGAGCCACCCAGTCGCCCCTCTAATCACAATTTTTTTTTAAACCCATAAGTGACATTGTCCTATTTCTTCATTTTTGTGGGTGGGAAAAGTAGAAACCAGAGAGATTAAGTGACTTGCCCAAGATTGCAAAGTTTCTTGTGATAAAATCAGGATTTCACATAATTCTGACTCCACATGTTGCAATAAGCTGCCTTTTTGCACACTAATACATTGATTACAAGGGAAACTGATGACTATAATGCTTCCAGTGATCCTAATTCTCAAATCTAATAGCTACAATGCCTAATTCTCAGCATTAGTACCTGATAAATGAATGAAAGATATGAGAAGGTGGAACAAAAGGATATGAGTAATATCACCTGCCGGACTCTGGAGATTGCTCTTGTTTCTGTGTAGGGAATATTTTTCTAAAAATGACTTGAGTACTCATGTCTGTCAAATAAGTAAGAATGTCTGCAATCTGCATACTTCTAGATAAACACTGGCAAATACTTACTCAATTGTTCTCAATCTCACAATTCCTTCTTAATCTCTAAAAACTCCTGTCATTACAAAATATCGTGTTTGTAAATTGTTACAATTCCCAAGATTGCAACTTTTTATATGTTAGTTATATTTTTGTTGGATGCTTATTCATCGCCTTAATATTGTAAGTAAAAATTTCTCCAAATCATAATCTTAGGTGGATTTCACCTACTCCCTGCCCACTGGACATTGATTCACATGCCCTTTAGTTTCACATAATTGCCCTTTCTTGTTTCAGCACTTACCTTATCAATTAGTACTAAAGTTCTTTATTAATGTACTTATGTGTAATTTGTTGCTCAACAGATATTTGTCATGATCCAGCTAAAATCACGGCAGTGCACCAGATTGTTTTAGAAGCATAAAGATGAATATGAAGCTATGGTTCCTACCTAGTTCAGAGGGCACCTTCTCTTAAAATAGATTTGTGGTTAAATAAATAAATCACTGAACTTGGAGCTGTTATGGTCAATTTCTCCTAAATGAAAGACACATGTATAAAATAGCATGTATCACAAGCAATCAGGGGAGGTAGATCATGTACAAAAGTAGTGAGAATTCATGAATTTGATAAGCAATGCTCATACAGTATAAACTAAGTTATATGATGGCACAGAGCAGTGACAAATTAATTTTTTCATTAGGGACATAAATAGGAAAATCTGGATGGGTAATCAAGTTCTGAGGGAAATTGGGTGTTTTATTTAAAGAGCTGTTGAGTTAAAGTTTTCAATATAAAGACCAGGTAGAATTGTCTTGTAAATATTTGGAATTATGTTATGAAACCTAGGTTAGAAGTAGGGGTTGAAGATAACATTTCAGATTGTTGTTGTACAAACAAAAATGAATGTGATATTAGATGTGGTTTCCATTGTAGATACTTGAGGAACCAAAGTTGTTATTTTACAATTCTAACATTTTGAAAAAATGTAATTATTTTAGGTTTGAAGACAATTTTCTCATCATTTTAAAATTATGTTATTCTACTCTTCATTCAGAAGAGATGTTCTAGACAGCTAAGGGCTTAATAGTCCATTTTTGGCTTAGCAATACAGAGTTGTCTTGGTGTCTTGCTAGTACATGTAATTGTTTGTAAAACAGTAACACCCTGGGAAAATCAGCAAAGTGATTGTGCTTAGTCTTCTGCTCTCTGACATGGGATAGTGGGGAACTTAAAGGACAAACATTGGGTGCAAAGCCAAGTCCAAATCCTGGTTTCAACTTGTGTTTTTAGAGCCGTAGACAGATTATTTTAACTTTGTCTGAGCCTCAGCTTCTCATCTATAACACGTGGATAATAATATCAACCTCAAATTTGGTGTGAAGATTAAATTAAATTGATATTGTAGTAAATAACTAGTACTATGACAATCGCTCTTTCTATTAGTATTACTTAATGCAAATTTGCTCATTTGGAATTGTTAGAATATCAAAATGGTGTTATTTGAGCCTTGTAAGGTGATAATCAAATATTGACCAGTAGCCACATTTTAAGGGGTGTACATTAGTAAGAAAATAGAGAACTCCAAATAATGACAAAACTCCCAAATTTCAGGAAAATGTATGGATACAGTTTAGAGAACGTATGGTTAAATTCCCAAAGCTCTTAATCTGTTAGGTTGGTTTATACTACTCAAAAAATACAAACATAGAATATGCTTTTTATTCAAGGCCAAGTAATTTGTGAAGATGTAGCATTTCCTTTTATAATTTAAGCTCCTAATAATTAGATTTCTTCTCAATGTATGATTATGACTGTGTGAGACACGCATACCCACATATGTCCCACACCAAGTCTGAGGTCAAAATTAGTTAGGGAAAGCTAAGTTGCAATAACAAATAGACTCTTAGAACTCATTGGTCTAAGAAACAAGAAGATAATTTCTTTCTTCTATCATAGTACAAAGCAGGCATCAAACGTCAGCAGAGTAGCTTTCCTTTATACAATTATTCATTGACCAGGCTGACAACTTCTCTGCCATCTTTGATATATTGCATCCAAGTTCATGGCCATTGCCATCCTAATCAGTCAAAAGGGGAAAGGAACATGGAGGAACATATGTAGGAGACATTATGAGTCATCTCTGAATGTGGCACATGTGACCTTCAGTTATATTCCACTGGGTAGAACTCAACCCACATACCCAAACCTGACTACAGTGAGATGGAGTCTTGCTCTGTGCCAGGAAAAAGGATGATGTATTTTAATGAACCACTAGCAGCCTCTGCTACATTTTTCAATGTCAAGACAAATGTGTTTAGTTGGCAACTGTATTTACTAGTTACTTCTGGGAGATTTGTCAGAGGCATACAATTTGTTCTGCTTCAGTTTCCTGGGCATGTCACCTCCTAGTTAAAAAAAGAGACCCTATATCCATCTTAAAACTTGATGTAAGACCATTGGTAAATGGTTACAAGAGTAAGGACAAAAAGGGACACACGTCTATTAGTTTGAAAATTGGCCCCTAAGTGAAACCATTAATCCATAGCAATTTCATGTTCTCCTAGATCACCATGGTAATAGAAATGAATCAGCTTTTCATGGGACAAAATATGTACTTCAAAAATGTGATTCATATTGAGAACAATTTTCTTTAGTTTTCATATTCATTTTTATAAAATGATTTTAACCCCTTCTCTGCAGTGTTGGTACTGTGTTTTTCAGTAAGTGGTATTGCAATTATATACAATAGATAGTGGATCAGCTCATTCCACTGTTTATACTTGTGTTTGCTGAAAATCCATACAAAAGCCCCCCCTCCCCTTTTTAACCTGGATGAATTCAGATGTAGAAGCAAAATAAACTGATACATGAGAGAAAAACCTGAATTAATTTAGATCAAAATTTTCTAACAAATTCAGTGGCCATGGGGTTTGAACTTTGAATGTCACAGAAAATAACAAAAGTTATCTATTTTTAGGTGAAGCTCCAGATAAAAGCACTGATAGTTTGTCAATTTGCTGTCTTCCTACTCTCTGAACGCTATCTGGCACTATACTTTGTTCTAAATCAGTTTTGCATGGTTAGTATGCATTCACCTGATATTTATTGAGAAACTACAATGGATGATGTTCATTAGAAGTAAGGTTTTTTTTATAAGTTTTTTTTATGGATATAAACAAACACAAAACTAAACAAAATTTCTTTTGTGAAGAAACTTATAATCTATTGAGGAGTCTAGACAACAATAAGGTAATTAAAAATAAATTATTAAGTAAGAAGAGGAAATGGCTCATCAGATATTATTTTTAAAAGGGAAAGATCCCTGAGATATGTGATAAAAGGAAAAGACTTAGACTCTACATTGTTGATATCATCCTTGCCAATGGTATGAGTAGTGGCACTTTGTTATGTATACCCTGTTAACTTATTAAATCTTTTAACTTACTCACCACCATATGTAAGTATTTAGCTAAATAATTTATAGTGATGAACAAGACATAGTTGCTGACCTCAGGAAGCTTATAGTCTAGTGAGGAGACAAACAGTAAATAAGCTGTTACAATAAAGTGTGACAACTATTATGACTTGAAAATTGCAGCATATGATAAGAAGGGGTTATCAAATTTGAGGAAGTAAGGGAAAGTTTCATGGAAAAATGAGTGCACTGTGATATAAAATGTATTTATGTCCCATTACTACAGAAGTAGATCTGATTTGGATACACTCCATTTTGTGTTCTTTTTATAAAAAGATGCCTGATTATGCCAAAATAAACTTTTTTTGGAGCATTTGTAATGTTTTGGGAAAGAGTTCCAAATGCATCCAACAGCCCTTTTGAGAATTCCTTCTAACCATGAGTAGTAAACTTGCCAGCAAGGAAATACGCTTCAAACTATAACAAATATAACAGAAACCAAACCAAACAGATATGTTTTCCCCAGAAGTCTTACATGAGGGACAGGTCCTAAGGAACTCTTTAGAATTTACCAATAAAATAGTATCCTGCTTTATAAGACAAGGTAAGGGACACAACCAAAATCACTGACATTTAGTGATAAGATGTCTACAGAGCGTAAAGGGAGGCATATAGCAATAATTGGCCCAAGATGACTCTACAGTGACATCACATTCTTTCTTTCTTTAAAGTAACGATCCAAAAGCATATTGCCAGTCCTTTATCAACACATTTCAGCTTAATGAATTAATTACTTATACTTTTATACAATTTACTTTTGGACAGAAAACAAATACTTTTATACAATTAATTACTTATACTTTTCTCCGTGTTAAAATTTCTGTGAGAGTAAAGACACCATGACTACAATACTATCTATTTTAGATATGCAAACAATTTATTAAATTTTCTAATTTCTGTACCTTTAACTATGGATAAAAAGATGATTTTGAGGTGTGTGTGTGTGTGTGCATATATATATTAAGTCTAGAGTTGGAAGAAGACTGGGAAGGAGTAAAAAGTTTTGTGGTTGAAATATACGCAGGATTCTACAGGCCAAAGTAAAAAATTTGAATCACTGCAGCACTATTCATAATAGTCAAGATGTGGAAACCACCATAAATATCCATTGAGAGATGAATAGATAAAGGAAAGGTGGTATATACACACAATGGAATATTATTTAGCCTTTTAAAACGGATAAAATTCTACAATATGTAAAACATGAATAAACTCTGAGGACATGATGCTAAGTGCAAGAAGCCAGGCACAGAAGGACCAGTATTAAGTGATTCGAGTTATATAAGGGGTCAAATTCATAGAAACAAAGAATAGTATGGTGTTTGCCAAGGCCTGGGGAGAGGGAGAAATGGGGAGTTTCTAATAAACATGTACAAAATTGCAGTTCTGCAAAATAAGTTCTAGAGATCTGATGTACAACATTGTACTTAGAGCTAACAATACGGTATTGTTCACTTAAAAATCCATTAAGAGTGTGGATCTCACATTAACTATTCTTATCAAAGTAGGAGTTTGAATTTGACTCTGAGTAGGATGGGACTGGAAGGTTTTAATCCAAAGAGTGACATGATCTGATTTAGAGTTTTAGAAGGTCACTATAGCTGCAGGATACAGCGTACTGTAGAGGGCAAAGTGGGAGCAGGATGATCAGTTAGGATACACTTACAGAATTCCTAGTGAGACCTGATGGCGATACCAGGGACTTGGGTCTTATCAGTGGAGACACTATGGAGCAGATGGATACATGTGTTTCCTGAAAGATGACCAGAGATATTCAGGCAAATAGTAGTAAAGTAAAGCAGCATCTCTTTCTACTAGGAATAGATTATTCTATTGAGGTATAATTGACATAGTATTAGTTTTGGGTATACAACGTAATGATTTGATATTTGCATGTATTATGAAATGATCACAGCAACAAGTCTAGTTAACATACATCACCATACATAGTTATAGACTTTTTTTCTTGTGATGAGAACTTTTAAGATTTACTCTCTTAGCAACCATATGCAATATGGTATTATTAATTGTCGTTGTCATGCTGTATATCACATCTCCTAGACTTGTTTATCTTTTAACTGAGAGTTTGTACCTTTTGACTCCCTTCACACATTTCACACCGCCCCCGCAATCACCAATCTGTTCCCTATATCTATGAGGTTATTTTTTCTTTTTTAGATTACACATATAAGTGAGATCATACAGTATTTGTCTTTCTCTGCCTGACTTAGCATAATGTCCTCAAAGTCCATCCATATTGTTGTAAATGGCAAGATTTCATTCTTTTTTATGGCTGAATAGTATTCTATTGTACATATATACAACACATTTTCTTAATCCATTTATCCATCTATGGACACTTAGATTATTTCCATATCTTGGCTATTGTTAATGCTGCAATGAACATGCGGGTGATATATCTTTTTGAGTTAGTGTTTTTGTTTTCTTCAGATAAATACCCAGAAATGGAATTACTGGATCGTATAGTAGTGCTATTTTTAATGTTTTCAAGAACTGGTTTCCATACTGGCTGCACCAATTTACAGTCCCACCAGGAGGGCACAAGGGTTCCCTTTTCTCCACACCCTCACCAACACTTGTTATTTCATGTCTTTTTGATAATAGCCAAGGAATAGATTATTTTAAATTCATATTTTAATCAAGAAACAATTTTCTTTTTAAATATTCAGTGATTTCTCAAGTGCTAGAGGATAAAAGCATGTACATTTTGATTCATGCCAAGAAGCATGGTCTTAAGTAATTAAAATGCATTACAAGCATCTAAAAATAAACCGATTGCATACTGTGACAGAAGCTATTGGTGCTCAGCTACACCCAGTTCTCTTCTTGAACACATGAGAGAAAACCATTTCCTAGTCAAGTCAGTTATTCAGACCACGTGACTAATTCTAGCCAATGAAATCTGAGAGAAACTAAAGTGAATTACTTTCAAGCTGAGCATGCAAATGTAGTCCTCAACCTTTACCTTCCCTTTTTTTTCTGCAGGATGGCGTGTATTAAGATATCAGAGTTATCACAAGATGGAAAGATCCCGGATCCCTCAAAATCTTTGCATATGACTGAAAAATAAACAATATTATTTTAAGCTACTGTGGCATAGCCAAGCATCAATTATCTTGACTAATACATATAGTCAGAAAAAAATAAACATCATATAAAAATAATACTACATATTGACTTTCCAGGGTAAAACAGTGCACTAGAATCATTTCAACCATATTTGTTTTGTGCCTACTGTGAAATAGAACCTCCATATACATGAAAACATATGCTCACAACAAACCTTGAGTTGGGTATTACTAACCTCATTTTTTTATAGATGGGAAAACTGTGATTTAGAGAGATGCTAACTGACTCATATTTACACAGAAGCCAGAATCCAGCTTTCAAGCTAAGTGCACTATCTTCACTTAGTCCACTTAGCTGGTTCTGAGAAAAAGAATTAAAGATTCTATCTACCCTTTATTACTTCTATGATTTTTCAGACAGGATTTGGTATCCAAGTTCTTTCACATGAGAGGCTCTGAATTAATGTGTTGCTAGTTTTGATAATCCTTTATCTAAGAATTCAGATCACCTTTTGCAGGAGTATTTTCATTTAATAGCTTATTTTATCTGCCAATATTTTTCCAGGCTTAAGAATTTTCATCATTTTTCATACAGCAGTTATTAAGCTGGATTTTTTTTTTGCCAACCACATAATGTTCATTTCATGCTCTTCCGATATTTTGTGAAATCTATCTCCCCAAATTGCCTCATTCGGCTTCTTCCAGCATAATAGTATATAGCACAAACTACAGGATTTTTCCTTCATGGTTTTTCAGCACTTGCTATATATGCCCCATGAAACAGACAGTAGGGCTAAATATGGCCTTTAAAAGAAAAGCAGCTTTAATGAGATGAAATTGACATACAAAAGCTGTACATTTAAGTGCATCATTTGATAGGTTTTGACATACGTACATACCCATGAAACCATCACCGTAACGAACAAACAACAACAAAGGGTGAGGAAAAGAAAATGGGGAGATGTTGGCTAAAGGGTACAGGGCTTTAGTTATGAAAGATGAGTAAGTTTTGGAGATCTAATATAAGGAATGTGACTATAGTTAGCAATATACTTGAGATTTGTATACTTGATATTTGCCAAGAAGGTACATCTTAAGTATTCTTACCACACACAAAAAAAAATTGAAAGAAAATGGTAACTATGTGAAGTGATGGATATGCCAATTATCTTGATTGTGGTGATTATTTTTCAATGTACATGTATATCAAAACATCAAGTTGTACACCATAAATAGATATAATTTTTATTTGATAATTATATCTCAATAAGGATGGAAAACAAACAGCAAAAAGACCAAATATCTCTGAAAAGATTTCCTGTGTCCCTTTGTAATTCCTCTACCCTAGCTGCTTCCCAATAGTCAACCAAAACCAAATCTGTTTTCTATCACTATAAATTCATTTTCATTTCTAAAGTTTTGTATAAATTGAATCATACTGTATATATATATGTATGTATATAGACTTCCTTCTTTCATTTAACATAATTAATTTAATATTGCTTCATGTCATTTTGTATATCAATAACTAATTTCTTTTAATGCTGAGTAGTATTACATTTTATGGATACCAAAATTTGTGTAGCCATCTATCTGGTCATTGATACTTGGGTTATTTCCAGTTTTTGGCTATAAGAAATAAAAGTGCTATGAATACCCATGTAAGTGTTTATACAGACATATTTTCCCTTTTTTTAAATTTATTTATTTGAGAGAGAGAGAATGAGAGAGAGCAAGCACATGAGAGGGGGGAGGGTCAGAGGGAGAAGCAGACTCCCTGCCGAGCAGGGAGTCCGATGCGGGACTCGATCCCGGGACTCCAGGATCATGACCTGAGCCGAAGGCAGTCGCTTAACCAACTGAGCCACCCAGGCACCCTTCCCTTTTTCTTACATAGGTACATAGAGTGAAATGGCTAGCTTATATGGCAGGTATATTTTTAACTTTTTAAGAAGCTGCCAAACTGTTTTCCAAAGTGTTTGTAGTATTCTACATTTCCATCTGGAAGTGTATGTAAGTTCTAGTTCCTCCAAATTCTCACCAACACTTGGTATGGTCACTCATTCCTCAAGTTTAGCCATTTTAGTAAATGTGCAGTGATACATCTCATGAGAGTTTTATTTCCCCATTGCTAATGAAGTTTAACATTTTTATGTGCTTATTTGCCTTCTGTATATCTTCCATGAAATGTCTGTTCAAATCTTCTGCCCATTTTTAAATTGTGTCCTTTGTTTTCTTATTATTGAGTTTCAGAGTTTTTGTGTATAATCTAGATACATATATTCAGATATACACTTGGCAAAAAATTATTTTCCAGTCCAGTTGTTTAGTTTTCTACAGTATCTTTTGAAGAGAAGAAGTTTTAAAATTTGATGAAGTCCTATTTATTAATTTGTTCTTTTATGGATTGTACTTTTATGGTGTTGTACCTTAGAAATATTTACCTAACTCATGATCACAGAAATTTTCTTCTAAAAGTTTTAGAACTTTAGATTTTAAATTTAGGTCTATGATCCATTTTCAATTATAAATATGACATCTTAATGTTTAAAATTATCCACCATTCAAAGGCACAATATTTTGAAAATTTCACAGACACGATGAGACCTGTCTTAGGTCAGGTGTCCCAGAAAATGGATGATGACTCATGTGTAGCAGGTTTATTGGGAAGTGCTCTCAGAAACAATGCCTGTGTGTGAGTGACAACAGAGGGTGGGACTGAGGACAAAGAAATTAAATTGTAGTGTAGTGCCCATATGGTCTTAATAAATACCATAGGCAGTAATGATCCTTTATATTAGTCTCTGGTTAGGAAAGGGGGTGGGGATTTTGCACACAAATTACCTGACATGGAATGAGGGCTGTCTTTGGGAAAGGGCATAAGCTTGGATAAAGCAAGGATAATTTCTGAGGAGGGGCTCAGCTATGAGCCCTCAGCAGTTAATACCCCCAGGGGCTGGGGACTGAGTGCCTTGGACCTGAGGAGGGGATATCTGAGGAGAAGGTGTATCAAAGAGTCTACTACAATGTCAAATTATTCTGTCCTCTATATGACAGTGCACAAAGTGAACCAAATAGCTTCAGTAGGTTGCCTAGAGTTACTTTTGCTTGTGATAGAGATGAAGGCAGAGCCCATTTTTGAAAAGTGTGTTAAGAAGAATTGAGAGAGGCTTTCACATTAGTATAATGAAAATCCATCAAGGTAAGTTTTAAAAATTACTCTTCACTCCTAAGACAGTGATTTATGCTTGACCGAACCAATTTATTTAATTTTTTAAGTGAAAATCTGTGCTACTGAAAATTATTAAGCTGTGTATTTTAGTGGGAAAATATGTATTCATAGCCTTTTAAGAGAAACTTTATTCAAGGCAAAGTGAGTGAGTTTGATAAGGTTACAGAGAGACTCTCTGGTTGGCAATGATGGTTTCTAGAAGGAAGAAATCAGTGAGATAGACAAATTTAAAGAATGGCTAAATTAGTCCAGTTAATTAAGGGTAGGATGGGGAAATAAATCACTGTTGGTGAATATATTCAATGCTGATGGTTGAACTTTAGAGACCCAATATGCTACTTTCTGAAAGTAAATTTCAAAACTGGAAATAATAATTGTGTCTTTGTCTAAGCTGAGCAAATGTTAGTGTTGAATTGACTGTTATTAAGTTGGCTATAAGAAATAGTCCTTATTTTCTGGTTTTAAAAATGATTTAAAAGTTAAATTTCCTGTACATAATTACTATTTGTGTTAAAACCTCAGCGACTAATTCTCAAAATTTTAAGTAGGATTAATTTGTGGTAATTTTAAAAGGCATGTAGTTTTAGTCTTCCCATATCCCCAATCCCCCAGCTTGTGGAGTGGGACCCAGGAATATATATTTTAAAATAATTATTTCTTGAGGTTTCTGAGAAAGGCAATTGTAAGTGAAGAAATACTGTCAAAAGAATATTGTTCTCAGAATTATAAACTAATCATTAACTACAACTAACCATCATCTGCTTAAAGTTGAAATTAATAAATCTTAGAGCTTACGTAAAACATTTAGCTTGACTCTTAAAAGTGTGCTTTAGAATTACCTCAACTGTCAATCACAATAATTACCAAATCTAGTGTTTTGGTTGTGACAACATAAAATTAACATTTTTTTAAAGGAGAAATTCTTTCCTTGAAAAAATAATTCTTTCTCTCTCTATATATATCTGTATATGTAAATTACCACTCCCTCCCAGCCCAGATGTGTTGTTCCTTCAGCCTCATTCCAGACTGTGCCTGAAGTTGGAGGAAATTTCACAGTGAGAACCCTATTTCCAGAGCATTAAAAGTCATCTTATTTTTCCCTCCTCAATACTGATTCTTCAGCTCCCTGCTGATGTAAGACTGAGATCTTCTAAACTCCAGGTTACTGGCCTGATTAGTAAGAGGAAAACTGGAAAACTAACGGGAGGGGTTTCTACCAGCAGAATCAAATTTGAATGGCTGTGAGAAAATGTGCTTTGATTCTATAAAACTCTCCTGTTCCCAGCTAGCAGCATTACTACTCACTGTGTAAAGTTGAGAGCAATCAAGTGCGCTACGAAATCTCACTCTTGAGCCCTAGCAAGGCCATTTTTCATACTTAAATCAAAGTTGTTTTCATAATACCTCATCCCAGTTTAATGGAAGGGGGAGGGTGTTGAAAAGCAAATGTAACATTTGATAAAATATATTAGTCTTATTTGAAGCTTCACTTTGGTTTTTTGGGGGTTGGTTTTTTTTTTTTTGACACTTTTCTTTTTTAGAAGACAATGATGTTTGCATACTTTAGTATTTAGCAAGTGGCACAGAATGTCCTATCAACCTTGTTAATGAAAATAATGTAATGATGAGAATAATACAAATGACCAGATACACAGAGAGAGCAAATAAAATAATACAAATGGAATTCCAATAAAAGGAAATATCAGAGAGCTTACTCAAGATGTGAACACTTCAGAGCAGTATTTATAACTGAAGTAGAATAATACCTTATGACAGTGTCAAGTTAAAAATGAGTCAGTCTTTCTCTATATAATGTGATATGAAGGAGGATTACTTTATTATATGGAATAGGAAACGTTTTTTTTTTTTCCTTTCAAAGGCTAAAACCTATAAAATTAGTTAACTAAGAGTCCAGCTGCATGTAAAAGAAATTGTTGCTAATGTTGATTTTTTGTTTTTTTTTCTTTTTTAAAAAAGATTTATTTATCTTATTTTAGAGAGAGAGAGTGTGTGTGTGAGAGGGAGGAAGGGCATAGGGAAAATGAGAGGGAGAGAGAGAGAGAGACAGACTTCCCACTGAGTGGGGAGCCCAAAGATGGGGCTCAATACTATGACTCTGAGATCATGACCTGAGCTAAAATCAAGAGTCGGCCACTTAACTGACTGAGCCACCCAGGCACCCCTTGATTAAGTTTTTTAAAGAGAAATATCATATATCAAAACTGTTTATTTAAAAATATAGAACATAAGTGTTTCTCAGTGATGTAATAAAAAATACTTAAAATTTTCCCAAGATGTACATGATATTAAATAGACTACCTTATTTAATTTGTTTCATGCACAGTTGAAGATAATCAAAGATGACCCATATATTATAGGAAAAGGAGTGTTTCAGGCCAAGTTGCAAAAGAGTAGTTATAGAAAAGTCTGGTGTTTAGACAAGGACAAGTATGTAGGTATAATGTCTACAATGGGAACTCCCATTGTGGCATTACAGGAAATTGTCCACAATAACACTGTTAAGATATATTTAAATATATATATATATATATATAAATATATATATACCAAACTGGAAAAACTATGTTTGACCAAATAAAAGCCTTTCCATTTCAGGGTTATTACTATATAGCACAATAATATTATATATGTATGTGTGCATGCATGTGAGAAATATTTCATTTTGTAGATGAATTTTTAAAATTAGACTGCAAATATTAAGGTGTCCATCTATGTACAATTTTCATAATTAAGTCCTAATGGTTAAGTACTCATGTAATGTCGTTAGCTGCTATCAACTTTAAAATAGTGATGTTTGTGCTTCTTTTGTTTCTTATCACCAGGTGAATAAGAAAGAGTGAAAAAAGAAGGGGATAAAGAGTTGGGAATTAATGGGAAAGCAGGATGGGAAAAATAAAAAAGCAATTAAGATGTCCTACCTTCCTTTGACAGTTGGAATGAGTAGGGCATAAAACACAATGGCACCACATTGTAACAACGGAAGACATCAGACAAGTGACAAAAATCCTAGTTTAAAAAAATTCTATCAGAGAATTTAGCCTCCGGAAATACGGAGTAGCAGTGACTGGATTTACCTTTCCATCTGAAATGACTAGAAAAATTATACAAATTATATGAAATGATGATATTTGTGATCAGAGACATCAGTCAAAGGAGGATATTTCTTTCTCACAGAGAAAGAAACAAATGAGCTGAGTCCAGTACTTCTAACAGCTTGCTGTCTGGAGAGAGTCTCTGGGCTGAGTCCCAGTGAGAGTGAAACCAGGTGGAATAGTAAGACTCTCTCAGTTAAGACAGAGTTGAGAATTCATGGACACCAAAGAGGCTAGAGTTTGCAGGACAGAGCATGGGAGAGGAGAGAACTGCACAGAGAGTGAAGGATAGCTCTGTGCCGGTTCTCCTCTTCTTGAATATTCAGCATAGTACTGATCAGTGCCTGTATATGAGGAAACCAGCGACGCTTGGGGAAAAGGGCATCAGAGGTGTGGAAGATATTCAATGCTCAGCATTCACATAGAGCTGGAAATGGTGTCACCAGTCAGTTTGGAATCCTTCTAATTAACGGAGCACTGAGTAGATTATTCATGAAGGTCTGCCTCAGTAGTGGGGGGGAATAATTATCCCTAGATTAAATACTGCTCTGGTTCTGCCTCGTAGATAATAAAAGCAAGACCAAAACATGAAGAAAACTTCCTCAGGACCCATTGTAAGTTACCCAGACATAGTGTAAAGAGAAAATATTAAAGGCAGCCAGAGAAAAACAACATGCTACCTACAGAGAAACAAAGATAGGGATGTTAGATTTCTCATCAGAAATTATGCCAGCAAGAAGACAATGGAACAACATTTTAAAGAACTAAAAAAAAAAAAAATCCTAATTTAGAATACTACACTCAAATATTTTTCAAAAATGAAAGTAAAATTAAGATCTTTTCAGACATACAAAAATTAAAACACTTAATCACCAGCTGACCTTCATTGTAAGAAATGCTAAGAAAAATCTTTCAGGCAGAAAGAATATGATATTAGATGGAAATGTGGATTTACTGAAATGAATAAAGAACATAAAAATGGTAACTTATAGAGATTTATCCTAAGAAAGCAATCAGAGATATTCAGACAGATTCACATATAAGGAACAGCACCATGGCATCATATTTTAAAAGTAAAAAAGGAAGAAACAAATAAAATAACCTAAATGTCCAATAATAGATTAATCAAATAAATTAGGGAACAGTCATACAATAATGTGTATAGCCATTAAAGATTTTTGGGAAAGTATATTTAATGTTTCATAAAAATGTTCAGATTTATAAATGAAAAAGTTAATGAAGTAATTCTGTAGTATGATTCAAGTTCTTTTAAAGTGCAAATGTAAATTTATATACACTCAGAAAAGATTCTTATTCTTGATCTGTTTTACTGCATTTCAGTTATTTCAATCTATTTTTATACAATAAATTGTGGTTTAAGTAATTAAATCATTTAAAAACTTTTTTTTTTAAGTTACCAGACAATCAGAGATACCTTCTATGCCTGGGAGCCCATGAAGTTATTCAACTTGGCCAAACCACAGGGAGTCCAGGAAGTCTGGCTAACCCCTTTCTTCTTGTCATATATTAAGCTCTCCCTGCAGCTCCAGTTTGCTATCATTCTGTCCCAGAGTACAATCCTCTGTGTGGTCCCCCCCGGTAGCCTTTTTGCATTATTTCGAGCTATAACAGAACATTCTGCCTTTTATCCATCTGAGTGTCATTATGCCATGTGCCACCATCAAAAGAAACTTTAAATCCTATACAACAGAAATATTACAATCACAGTGAATATAGTTCATGCCTTTCTAGATCCACCTTTTACCTTTGTTCACTTTGCTTAGTACCTAGGACACACTGACTGATATGGACAGCATCAAGGGAATCTCTTGCCTTCTAGTGTCTAGTTGAACTCAGCCAATGGCACACACTGCAAAAGATTAGATTTGAAACAATTAAAGTCTGGGTCCTTGAGGCTCTTTCCCCATAGGGCTGCTGCAGGTTGGTAGTGTTCTTCCTCTAAAGGCTCCTTTTAGGTAGCTCTCTTCGTAATGGTATGCTCCCATTTCTACTCCCTCTCCTTGCATCTTTAAGCTTATATGTGATAACAGCTCTTTGCTATTGCTAACTGTGGGATATGGTATTATCCCTGATGCCTTTAAATCTTCCTTATTTCTTTGTAAAAACTCTACTTATTAAAATATCTTCATGTACCTTGTTTTAATCCATCATTCCTTTCCTTCCAAGAAAGGGCTCTAATTAATTTTCTGATGTTAGGTATACAATATTCCTACCTCCCTGGCTTATTTTTGTAAGTTTGCTGGAGTTTAGTTGTTTTAAAAATACCTAAAACTTTCTCTCTATTAAAATACAGAAACATAATAGCTACCACATATGGTGGGGGCTAGCTTTAGAAAGATGATATTAAATATATTTTCTCCATATTAATCCATCTAACAAAAAAATAAGATATCAGCATCTCATTTTACAATGGGATTCATTGAAAATAAATTGTATAAATTTTCTGTGATTAAGTGGAAAAGAGTGCAAATCTATTTCAATTTTATTCCAAAGCCTATGTTATAGGTTTCAATTTTAAGAAAAATTCTTTGAATTTCCTTTCTGAATATGAAATTAACTCCTAACTATTTCAAATACTGAGTTTCCTGGTAGATTTGTATAATCTCTAAGCCCACTCCTTTTCACTAATTTCTTTTTATTAAAAAGAAGAAAACAAATAATGTATTAATAGAAAAAATAAGCAACAAATCAATGAAATGTCCAAATTTGAACAACTATTATTATTAAATTGGTTCCCCAAGCTTTATTGCTCAGGCTTCATTCTTTAGATGATTTAATTTGGAATTAAACTACCTATGATAAACAGCTGTTTTAGTTTGTGAATATTCATTTATTAATTATTGATTTAGAGGCAGAAAAATTATTTAAAAAATAAAAATTTTAAAACACTAGTCTCAAACCAAATTTGTCAGAATTTATAATAGTCAATTTATCAAAATCAGGAAATGTAAAATTTTTTACAGGTTCATCTGTTGAGGCAGTTGCTAAGACTCTGAAGGAGTTAAATGTCAGACAAGATTCTGTCTTGCTTATGATTACTTAAGGTCCATAAATGTTTTGATTTACTTCCATATCCTTTTGTCCTCTTGTAAGGTCATGGATAACTTGCTATTACCTACTATTATGAATGGAAAAGAACCAATGATCAAATTCACAACTACAGTTCTTTCAGACCAGTTGTTGATTTATTTTGCTCCCGAAGCAAGGTCCTAGCTTAAGCTCCTAACCTACTACACCGGATATAACTCTCTAAGAAAATGTATTGTTTCCATCTCACATTAAAGTTTATATTTAATCAATCTTAGCCTGATACATGCTCTTACCCATTTATGTCTATTTTATGGATCATTTTCTACTACATTTTAATTTTTTTAAAAGATTTTATTTATTTGACAGAGAGAGACATAGTGAGAGAGAGAGCACAAGCAGGGGGAGTGGGAGAGGGAGAAGCAGGCTTCCCGCTGAGCAGGGAGCCCGATGCGGGGCTCGATCCCAGGACCCCGGGATCATGACCTGAGCCGAAGGCAGACGCTTAACGACTGAGCCACCCAGGCGCCCCTTCTACTACATTTTAAACAGAAGTCTACAATGCAACCCATTTCCAACACTCCTAATTAATTAACTTCCAGTTGACCTTCTCACTAAACAGATAAATTCAGTCTCCTAAGTGACCTGAATAAAGCATGTAATCATGCTAATTCAATATTCTCCTGAATTAAGCTGCATTTGTCTTCAATAAAATTTGATGTAAAAGCAGTTCATGTCTAGAAACATTGCTGTAGTCACCATGCACATACTGTATAATAGTTTTTGGATCCAGTAACAAAGTTTAGTATTTTTATCAGATTTATTGAAGAGATGGAATAAGCTGTTTGAAAATTGGCTGTGGATTTTAATTTCTAGATTTCACCAAGTCCATATTTCCATTCAAGTTTTTAATAAGCTTAATTTGAAAATTGCCAAATCTGATTTCTCTTCTTTTTTATTAAGGATCAGCAATTCTTTCCTCACCAGATGATTATTATATTTTCAAGGAATAAAAATTAAGAAAAAATCTCATTGCTGATCATGTGATGTCATAACTGCTGGATTTAGAAGAGCACATTTAGAAGAACAATCCAAGATTGATCATTTTATTAAATTAAAGCATAGGTTCCATTAGAATTTTCCCAAGATTGTATTCAGAGATATATATATGCCAAGAAAGGGCTGAATTCATTAGTATATGCTTTCCACATGTTAGGATAAACCTACATACATAGTGTTTTCATTCATTTATTCATTCATCAAGATTTGGTTATATGTCTTGCATATTTTTTTTCACAAAATATTTATTATATACCAAATGTTTGGGTATGAAGTGTATGTTATCACTTTTTTTTTCTTTTAAAGCATTCACTTGTGCATTTTAGGTTCTGAAATACCAAGATGTGAGAAAAATTTAATGGGTAAAGGTAATTTCCATCATACCATGTTGGTAGACTTTTCACCTTTCTAATTACATTAACCTAGAATATCTAATTCTCTTTACTCTATTCTTGTTTAAAGCAAGAAACAAACCTAGGGATGTGGGGGAAAGATGATAAGGCCATATTTTGAAGAAGCTTAAAATGGATATATAGGCCACGTTAGAGTAATGTTGAACCTCATCTGCAAAGTTTCATCCCTTCATCCCTCAACTTGGCCTCCTCCTAAAACCAGACTCCCATCTACTGTACGAGAATCAATTTTAAAGGGGTCACTCTGATTTTGAACCTAGTTATAGGCTTTCACATCATGAGATCATCGGGGAATTTTATATCATCGGGAGATATTATTTAGTCACATTAAAAATTGTCAAACATGTTTTTAAATAATCTTGAAAGCTCCCTGTGATATAAACCTACAAGTTTCATATGCTGAAATACTGAGAAAAATAGAGAAACCAAAACTTATTACCTGAGAAAGTAATCTATTAAAAAAATACTATTTTACACTAAACCTGTGTGGGCTCCAATTACAGAAGAATTTGCCATAGAATATGAAAACATTTTCCTTAAACCTCCCAGAGTAGACCTTCATCATGTTCCTTTAAAGTATGCTTGTGAAGACACTGTTGTACATAATATTTTCTCAGAATCTTTTTTATTTGCATATAATTTTAGCCTTTTAAATGAAACCACAAACTCTTTCATTTTAAAATGTACAACTCTGCAGCTCAAGCAAAAAAGAATCTCAAGTAACCATCCTTGGTTCACCTGATGTAAAGTTATAAGTGGTCAAGATTATGCACTCCTAGCCATATGCTCCTTAGAGAAACTCTGCAACAAAACTAAACGGAGTATGACGTAAATGATAGTAGAGTCAGTCCATCTTCTGGGGCTGGGAAGAGGCACCTCAGCAGTATTTTGCGAACTAATTTTATTGACTATACATTCATCATAGTTCAGGTGATATTACCCACTTGTTTTTCTAATGTTGACCCCTTTCAGCAGGACAGCCTCACCTGTCCAAATCAATGTCTGGTACCCTCCAAATTCCTGAGCGGCATTTCTGTGCCTGGTCCACCCCCTCGTGCTCTGCTTTGTGACTTGTGGCCTCAGTCGTGGGGGTTGAGGTCACTATACAAGGCTCTGGTGGGCCAGGTTTTTCCCCATCTTTACTGAGGTCTAATTAACAAATAAGAGTGTGTAAGTTTAAGATATACAACATGATCTGATATACGTACCTATTGTACATACATACAATATGTAGATTGTGAAATTTGCATACTGTGAAATAATCACCACAATAAGGTTAGTTAACATCATCTTATGTAGTTACTGTTTGGTGTGTGTAGTGGGAGGGGGCTGTCAGGCTTGGGAGGAATGGTCACATATATTGTAGCGGCTAAGAGCAGAGGGCAGGGTTGGGCACTGTGTGGGAGGGGGAAGGTTTAGTGCAAATGGGGTCCTTCAGCAGCTTTCTGCCAAATGGGGCAGGAATAATTCCAAAGAGTAGGTGGGTAGAGTGGAAAGGAGAGTACTGCATAGACTTGAGTTCTCAGGCTGAGCATGGACTGCAGGAAGATCAGAAATAAAGTGGAAGGAAAAAATTATAAAAATATAACTCATAACATCTGAGTTAAAGTTCTTGGATTTGAGGAAACCTCAGTCTAAGAGAACCAGAAGTAGCAACTGTGACTGGCTATATTACTGAATGCTAGCACTTTGAATATAAGTAATACAACCTGTTGATAAGGCAAGACTAAATTTATTGCTTGCTGCTAGAAAGAACACCAGCTCTACAGATTACTGGAAGTATCTTGGAGTGAGGAAAAGTGTATTAGTTTGCTAGGGTAACAAAGTATCATAGACTGGGAGGCTTAAACAACAATTATTTATTGTCTCAGAGTTCTGGAAGGCAGAAGTCTGAGATCAAGGTGTCAGCACGTTGACAGGTTGGTTCCTTCTGAGGGCTATGAAGAAGAATCTATTCCTTTCCTCCCTGCTAGTTTCTGGTGGTTTGCTGGCAATCTTTGGGAGTTCCTTGGTTGTAGACCTACGTCTACAACATGTCGCCCTGATCTCTGTTTTCATGTTCACATGGCATTCTCCTAGTGTGTATCCATTTCTAAATTTCCTCCTTTAATAAGGACACCCATTATCTTGGAAAGCCTACACTAATGACCTCATTTTAACTCAGCTACCTCTGTAAAGACCCTATGTCCACATACAGTTAAATTCCAAGGTGCCAGAGGTTACAACCTCAACATATGAATATGGGTGCTAGGGGACATACATTCAAATATGTCAAAATTATTGACATAATTATTGACATAACAAAGAGTAATGTCAAAATTAATTTAGAATTTGGAGGTTTTACTTAAGTTGAATATTTCAAAGCAGAGGAATAGATTAGAATTGAGTAGGGTCTTGATACATCAGTCCAGGATTGTAAGAAAGATTAAAACAAGGATCTTGAGGTGTGACTGTTGATGCTCTCCATTGAAGAGTTGATGGGTCTTTTAGTTCTTGTATAAACAATTGAACCCTTTAGTTGTGCAAGAAACTTCAGGAAAACTAAAGGAATACTAATGAAGACAGTGAAGTAGCAAAGTCTTGTTATTGTAGGTGCTTGTGGATCAGTAGTTTCGGTCCTCAGGTTCAATATGGGGGTAGATGGTTTCATTTCTTATTCCAAAGACTAAACTACTAGGGAAACAACCACCTCAGCACAAAGGGATTTTTTTTTTTTTTACTACTTAGCTTGGAAAAATGCTTGCATAACAGTAGATCTGATTAAAAATAATTCATTTAATTATAAAAAAGGATTATGTCAATTTTACTCCTCAAGGATTAATATGAAATCCATTAGAGTAGGCACAATCTGAAAACTCAAACAAGGCCTTTTAAAGCTACTTCTATAGATTACTCTTTCGGAATGATTAATAGAGGTTTCCAGCTGTGTTTGTTAATCTTCATTAACCAAAAACCTTGAATTGCAGCTGTTGCCATATGCTAAACTCTGAAGCAAGCTGCTTTATTGCATCACTTTGTGATTGATCATATAGTGTGCCTTTTTTCTCTGCTCAAGTAATTAAATGGGAATGGGAAATCTGGATTTTCAGTGCTGGCCTTAAATCAGCACTTCCCAAAATGTGTTCGCCTAGTGTAGTCAGTTTCAGTATTAAAAAAAAAAAACAAAAAACTCCAAGAGAAATATTGTTCTATGGAACGGTAGCATTATTGGCGATATTAACAAGTAGTTTATAAAGTGTTCTGAAAGGTCAAGTAAATTTAGAGAAAATTAGATCAAAGAAAATGAGACAAATTTCTTGGCTACAAGATATCTCAGGCTTTTGGATATGCTAATGGGCTGTTGTGAACCTATAAAACAGAATATAGTATGCAGTCTCTAAATCTCCCCTCCTCCCTGTTTCTTAAACAGAACATCCTATGGTCTGGGATTCAAGAAAATGACTATTGGTGAACACTGTCACTTCTCTATCCTGTTTTGCACTTAAATATGTAACGCCTCATATTCTCCTACCCAAGACATCCATTAATGCAATTCAAATCTTTTGTAGAAAAATTAGACTAACTGGTGTTCTTCTGGATGGGTGTAAAGCACACCACTTCAATACCAAAAAGAATAATTCATTATAGATTTTTCTTACCAGTCAGTCACATATATTCTTCAAACGTCCACTGATGTAATGTTCATTGCTTATTGTCCTTGTATTTCTCATTTTCTGACTGCACTTGAGACTCAAGTTTTTAAGGACTTCTGATTCTCTGAAGACACAGTTTCCGTTGTTGGGAGATATAATGAAAATAAAAATCTCCTCCCACCCACCCCCCAATTCAGGAAACCTCTCCATAAAGGTAAAAGAGAAAGAAAATAATTTTATTACTGGATGAACATTAAACAAAAATGTGACACATATCATAGTCAAGCAGCTAAGGGATTACAAAGATGGAAAGTAGTATCACGCTTTTGTAGAGCCAAGCAGATACCAGACATTATATCCGTGTTCTCAAAATAAACAATAACTAGTCTTCAAATGAGAGGACTTGACAGCACCATTTGTCATACATAGTTCATCCTAAATTCACTTTGTAATTGGGATGACCCATCTATGTTAGCTAATTGGCTTTATCCAAAAAAAAAAAAAAAGTCTCCTATCTTTATGATGGGAGGTAGTTTTAGAACTCAGAGCAAGGAGCTGAGCTTCAGCAGCCTTACCTCTCATAGAAAGGAGGAGAGGGTGCTCTCTCTTCCTTGATTATTACATTTCAAGATGTTTCCTAGGTCCTTAAGAAAGATATTTCTGGGAAATAAAGCTAGAAGAGGCTTATTTAGCTTTTTTTTTCCTTAAGATTTTATTTATTTATTTGACAGAGAGAGAGAGAGCACAAGTAGGCAGAGTGGAAGGCAGAGGGAGAGGGAGAAGCAGGATCCCCGCTGAGCAGGGAGCCCCATGCGGGACTGGATCCCAGGACCCTGGGATCATGAACTGAGCTGAAGGCAGATGCTTAAATGACTGAGCCACCCAGGCATCCCAAGGCTTATTTAGCTTTTAAAAGATTTGCATCTTTTACAGAGAAAGAACTCACAGTTACAGATTTTTTAAAGTAAAAGCTTGAAGAGGGGGAAGGTCTCTTTCTGTATTTTTAACAGGGAACGTTAAGCCTCTTATTTTTCATTTGTATTTACCCTTAAACTCAGCAGACGACCTCATGATTCTTGCCATATAAATATGGTCTTTTTAATAGCTTTTCTTGGCATTGAATAAAGGATATGGCTACACGCTTTTCTGAAGTATTTTTAAGTTTGGAAAGCAAATTTCTTGTTGTCCCGTAATTGAAACAATCATGACCTTAGTTTGTCTACTACCTTTAAATTTATGAAACACTCTTAATGCTGATTACTTCAACTGACCTTCTGTTACTCAGAGGCAGATATTGAGATACACTTTTTTTGTTTTACTTAGGGTAAAAAGAAAACTACAAAATGCAATGATTTAAATGTAACTAAGGTCATCAAATATTGGTGGCAACGTGATGCCACAGAGAGAGCCCCAGCGAGAATGGGGCACAGCTTCAAAGCCCAAAGAGAAGCTCTGGGTTTATAGGAAAAAGGAATCCTTCATATTTTGGATTATTTGAGAGGAAATGAGACTTAGCTTATTGAGAAGAGCATGCAGATTTTAGAGTGCAATGAATCTGAGTGTTAATTCTGGTGCTTGCCCCTTATGAACTGCCTCCATGCTTTGGGCAGCCCCGCGTTCCTGCTTGATAGCTGTAGCGTGAAGACAAAGATACTCTCTCTGGATTATGGTGAGAACTAAATGAAGTGTATGAACAAAGGGTCTGATTGCCTGACACAGAGTAAGTCCTCAGTGAAGGATATTCCTTTTCTTTTTCTTGTCACAAATGCTAAGTAGTGGCCAAGGCGGGACTAGCCTTTGGCTCTTCTCATCGCTCTCTTGTTCCAAAGGTACCTTCCTCTATACACTGATGTCAATCAAGAGAGTTCCAAAATTTAATACATTTGGCTAAGTAAAGGCTTTTACTTATTTTGGTTTAACTTAATTTTTATTTTTAAAAAATTAGCACACTATCCAGTATATATATTGCTTCCAAATTTTAGATTTTTTTTCTTGCTGCCTTATGTGTATGTGCTTCAGCTGATCTTTAACAGTTTAATCCAAGATGCGTTTTACTCTTCAGTTCTGGTAAAGTATAAGCATTAAAAGGATTATCTAAGTAGAGCTCACTTATTTAGGTTCATGTTTTATTACCTGTGATGCAGCGTAAGGATATTTACTATAAAAAGGGACTTTACTCCATATTAATTGAGAGTGAACCTGAGGTCTTGTGCTTTTTCCAGCTGCTGAATAGTAGCTGGATGGTTGAGGCTGTTTTTATTATCTTTTCACTGGTGATTTGGTGCTTTGCTGAACTGATCCAGCCTTGTTTATCCATTTACACAACCATCAACTGGCACAACTCATTTCCAGGCCTCTCAAACTGTAGCACTGAGCCACAAAACTCATTAGGTGAAATATGTGACCTCCATCATCAAATCGCAATTGGAAATTGTTTTGTATGTAATCTTTTTCCAAGGCTGCACATCCAAAAACACATTCAAAATCAAGCAAATAGATGTGACTATTTCAGTAAAACCATGACAAGTGGTATATCTCTGTAAATGTCAGAAGTTGAATTATGGGAATATATTTTAGCTAGAGAAAAAAACACATTGCTTTTGCTCTGTTTTATGAAAGGTAAACAAAAAAATGTAAACAAAAAGAAATTACAGTTTCTCTCTCTCTTTTGAGTTTTGGTGCTTTGACATCAGGAAATGAGAAATAAACTACATTCAAGTGGTGACCATGAAGATGAAAAATATTCAGAGTGTGATACAAATGTGTGTGACTCCTAAGAAAATATGTAATTAGAAAATATTCTTTTCTAATAGATAATATTATCTATTTAATTATACTACGTTAAAAATCAAGATCATTTTTCTCTAGGTCATAAAAATAAATATATTTTTCTACTGTTCTCAAAATAAATATTACTGGAACTCTTGTGCAGTGATAGCTAGGATTCTAATACATTTTTATGTTATTTAAATACTTTCTTCTATTATCTTTCTTATGGAACAAGGATCTCAGCTGGGGCAGTGTCTACCACTGTGAATGTAGTCATGACTTAAAATGTTTAGAGAGCTGTTGAAATCAGTCCCATCAGAATTGATTCTATGTACACAGGAGCTGAAGAGTTGCCTGGAAAAATAATTTAAATGATATATCCTTCCACATTTCAGGCATATTCCATTATACCTACCAAAATGGTGAAATAGCCCAATGAAACTTTTTTTTTTTTTTTTTTTTTTTGCAGAAGGGCTGGAAGCATTGCTGGTGCTTAGTCACTAAAGATGAATGTGAGTTCTGAGGTTGATGGCCAATATTTAAACCACTCTTGGACCATCCTCCCGTGCATGAAGAGTCCTATGAAGAGAGTAGGCTACAATCTATACCAGCAGTCTCTGCTTGCACAGTAGTACAGGACCAGAAAACAAATGAACACTTCAAGCTGAAGCCATGCACAGAATTCTTAAAAATTAACAATCAAAACTACAATTCTTCTGTGATCTTTAAAAGATTTTTGTTAAGGGGCGCCTGGGTGGCTCAGTCGTTAAGCGTCTGCCTTCCGCTCGGGTCATGATCCCGGGGTCCTGGGATCGAGCCCCGCGTCCAGCTCCCTGCTCTGCAGGAAGCCTGCTTCTCCCTCTCCGCGCACCCCCCCCCCGCTGTGTTCCCTCTCTCACTGTGTCTCTCTCCGTCAAATGAATAAATAAAAATCTTTAAAAAAAATAAAAAAAAATTTTTTGTTAAAACATTAACAAGACTTTTTCATGATTTGCTCTAAATGTGTTGGGAAATAAAAAATAGTAAAGCTATTATTTATTTATTTATTTATTTATTTATTTATTTATTTATTTATTTAAAGCACCATAATGTAAAACATCAGAAACATTGAGAATTAACATATTTGATTTCTTTGGAAAAAACTTATCAAGAGTAGTTTGCTAGAGAGGAGGTGGATGGGGGGATGAATGAGACAGATAAAGGGGATTAAGAAGTATAAACTTACGGTTATAAAATCAATTAAATTAGAGATATGAAAAGTACAGCATAGGGAACATAGTCAATAATATTGTAATAACATTGTATGGTGACAGATGGTGACCACACTTATCGTGTTGAATACTAAGTAATGTATAAAATTGTCAAGTCAATATGTTGTACACCTAAAACTAATATAACATTGTATGTTAATTATACTTTAATAAGAAATTTTTTTAAATACATGGAAAAAAGTCATAAAAATAGTAGTTTGGAAAGTGCTCGCTGTCTTATTGGAAAACTTACTGTGTAATGATACAAAATGTGCATCTTTTCTATGCCTTTGTAAGTCTTCATACTTCCTTCTAACTTTGGATCAGCTCCCAACATTTTATCCTTAGTGCTTCCAATGTCATGAACTATCTTTGAGAGTTCCTTTAATGTTTACTCTTGTAAAAGAGTAAAGTTCCTTTAATGCTACTCTTGTAGCAAAGAGAAAAGCAAAGAAGAGAAGGGAGATTGTTCTTTATGCCTCACTGTTAAGATTTAGCATCTCATGTGTTCAGGGCAGTTTCTAGCAGAGAGAAGTTTATTGCTAGTGTCACTTCCTCTGGGAATATTCCTCACCACCACTTTCCTCATTTATGTTGATGAGTTCACCTTAATAAGTCCAGCTGGCTACATATCTAGAGTCTCTCAAACAGTAGGAGTGTTAACATTCCCATAATTAGCTATTTCTTTTGTAAGTCCATTTAGGATTGATTTGAACTTCATTTCCAGCATTATCATTTTTCATTTCTTTGCTGTACTTGCATTTTTATTGGCCAATTTCCTCTTTCAGTTATCTGTTTTTGTAAAATGTCAGGTGGGGTTACCACTGGGAGAGAAGAGGCAATGCAGCTACATGCTTTGACGTCTGGACACAAAGCCAAAAACAGGTGTACAGTGACCAATCACCAACAGACTTTGAAAGATGTGATGTGATCACTAATCATGAGACACCGCTGTTGTTTACATAGTGAGTTGCAGACTGAAAAGCTAGCAGTGACGTTTGGATTTTATACAATAACTCAAAGTTAATACACAGTGGTAATTAAAATTTGAACTGTGTTGTTGGGGAATTAGTACTATTTAACTGATCCATGATAACTGAAAGAGAAGAGTATCAGTACTGAAATATTTGCTTAACTTGTATAATCCTTTGGGACCCAAGTAACACTACTCGGGGACTCTTGTAGCAAAGAGAAAAGCAAAGAAGAGAAGGGAGGTTGTTCTTTATGCCTCACTGCTAAGATTTAGCATCTCATGTGTTCAGGGCAGTTTCTAGCAGAGAGACTCACTATGATCAGCAAAGGAGAGTTGTTTCATGTCTATAATTCATTAGAAAAAAAAAGCTCCAGGAAAGCAGGAATCAGGTCAGTCTTATACTTTGTATCCCTAGTGCCTAGCACAGTGCTTTCTATGTAGTAGACATTAAATAAATGTTTGTTGATAGAATGCAAGAATAAATTCATTAATAAATATCAATGCGGCCAAATTTTTGATAAAAAGACTGAAGTATTAAAAGATTTTGCCCTTAATAAAACAATATATCATAAATTATAAAACGATACATTATAGATTGGAAACAACATTTTTAGAAAGCTTCGAGACAAAGATCTAAGGATAAAATAAGTGGTCAGGTAGCTTTAGAGCGTCCCACTGATTTAAGAGAGGAAATGATCGCATATTTAGAGTTTATTGCAAGACTTGTTTCTCTTTCCTTCTCACACTGAAGGAAGGAACTCTCAGCTCTAGAAAGCTGATGTGCATGTGCCTAGACCACAGTAACATCTGCTCTGTCTTTAAATTGGGAGTTTCCCAATCCCTTTTCAGAATGGTCAAAGAGCATACGCAGCAAGCAGGAGGCAGGCAAAATTGAGGGCAATACATAGGAAATGAAGTGAGGCCAGAATGGAAGCCATTTTATCTATCTAAGAATTTGCACCATCTCCTTAGTGTGGAGAGCGCTAAACCAATGTCCACGCCACTGCGATTGTTCGACATCCAATTGTGCTTCGTGAATTATATTATACATAGCATAGGATTCCCATTTCACAAGTACAGAGAGGGGAAGAAGTCCAAATGGCTATTGTAGTCAATACTGTATTGAGTCAGCTGGGCCAAGCAAGCAACTATCACCCTTTGCAAAACGCTGCCTCATTGAGGGTTACTTCTGCCCGGAAAAATGAAATACTTCTTTAGTAAAGATGGGTAACATTGAGAAAAATAGTAAATTTGAAATCATTTTTGTTTAGAAACCTTCATATCTTAGTATTAATGTACGAAAAATTATATACCTGGCTATTTTTACATGTTCTATGGTTTTGTTTATCAGCATGGTCGAGTGGAAAGCATGTAAAATTTTTACCGGCTGTGCTGTCCACCAAGTATGGTGAAGGCACAGCCTGAGGCCTCCTGGTGGCAGAGCATCTTCATTACAGGAAAAGTTCGAAGGGCTTGTTTTGCAAACCTTGATTCATAAAGTGAAATCAGTATCGTGGTAAAATCCCTGTCAAAGGAAACTGTGCAGTTTCATTATTTTCTTTTGGAATTACACTGTGGAAAGGGAAAAAGATACATTCTTTTGAGGCCTCAAAGAGTATCTTTATGCAATATTTATCTTTTGAATTCGCATTCCTCAGGTCTGTTAATACTCAGGAACACTTAAATGCTATTTCATCACTTTTAAAATTTCTAGCCTTAAGTGGAAACTTTTGGAAAAAGATTCATGTCAATAGGAAAAAAAAAAAGCAAAGATATTCCTTGGTTGTGATAAACATTGTACATTTCCAAAAAGCATACTTTTCATATTTATTTTTTTTAAGATTTTATTTATTTATTTGATAGAGAGAGACACAGCGAGAGAGGGAACACAAGCAGGGGGAGTGGGAGAGGAAGAAGCAGGCTTCCCGCTGAGCAGGGAGCCCTATGTGGGGCTTGATCCCAGGACCCTGGGATCATGACCTGAGGTGAAGACAGATGCTTACCCAACTGAGCCACCCAGGCGCCCATACTTTTCATATTTAAATTCTGTGAAAGAGTAGTGAAATACACAGTACTTTTCATTCAAGTGAACTTTCCATATTTAAAAAATGAGTATGTCTAGTCTTTTAGGCCATTTTTGTAAAAAATCATGAAACTCCTCTGTTGAGAAAAAAATATGTAAGGGTAAACTGCTAAAATTATGTTTGTTCATATAAAACCAGTGATTAGGGAATACAGGTTGATGAATTGTTATAAATTTCTTTTTTTAAGATTTATTTATTTATTTTAGAGAGAGAGCAAGTGGGGACAGGGGCAGAGGGAGAGGGAGGGAGAACCCTCAAGCAGACTTCCTGCTGAGCACAGAGCTTGATATGGGGCTTGATCCCAGGACCCTGAGATCATGACCTGAGCCAAAACCAAGTGTTGGCTGCTTTACCTACTGAGCCATCCAGGCGCCCCAATCATTATAAATTTCTAATAGCCTCAAATAAGACAAATCTTCTACTGTTCTATGTAATTTGTTATTTTGAACCAAAGTAAGATAACCAAAGGAAGACATGAGGACAACAGCAAAGTATGGCAAATATGTGTGGCCTTCAGAGAAAAGACAACGATTATTTAGATTACCAGTGATTGAGCGGCAATCAGAATAGTTTATGGTTCAGAAAAGCAAGAAACAACTGTCTATCAGAATAAGCAAATATTAATTTTGTAAATTATTTTATTGTCCCCAAATAGAAATGCCCTGTTGATTGCACCTCATTCTTTTTAGTTGTACAGACAGTTATTGCTTTGATCATTGTCAGGAGCGTCATTTTATAATAAAATGGAAATGCTGAAGGTTTACAAAAATGATTTACATCTTAGTGGTTTGCATTAAGCAAAACATGCCACTTGCTAAACAACCACATTTATGCTCTTTCACACATCACCCACTTATCATTCAGGCAAAATACAGTACACAGAACAACAGCAGGTCTCTATCCAAATGACAATTCTATCAAAGCTATTGAGCTATTATTCAGGAAATTTTATATCATTCTTTTTTTCCCACCATTTCAATTTTTTTTCTAGGATAAAATGAATACTAACAGGTAAACATATGAAATTTGCCTCAAAGCTATCATCATGTCCAGATGTAAGAGAATACTATTATTTGATGATTCCTTATTACTTGGATTGTAACATATCTGGCAAAGCTTGAAAACCTCGACTGTATTTTTTCTCTGTGACTCTACATTCTGTATATTTCTATGCCAGGGTGAAATGCATGACTGCTTATCTTAAGAGCATCAATACAAGCCAACTGTCCACCTCTTTCTTGCTCAAGCTTTCTTGTCCAATCCAGCGGCAGAGACAATCGGACACAGTAATGGTCAGACAACTGCCCTTCTGCAGTGACTGGAAATGGATTGGTTCAAATTCATCTGTGTGGCATTTTCAAAAAAAATTAGAAAAAGTAATATACGTGCAAAAAAATTACGAAAAGTAATGCATGCATATGGTTAATTTAAAAAAAAAAGGTTTCAATAGCACAAGAGGATAAAAGATGAAGGAAAATGTTCTTTCCTAAGGTTCTTCCAAGTCTTACCAACCAACTGGGAGTCTTTCCAGAAATGATTCCCGGTATAAACAGAATTATCTCTGTATGTATGATAAGAGATTTCTTCCCATTGTTTCAAATCTTGTAAAATCTGTATTGGTTTCCTATTGTTGTTGCAACAAATTACCAAAGACATAGTGGATTAAAGCAATACAAATTTATTATCCTATAGTTCTTGAGGTCAAAAATCCAAAATGGATTGGCAAGGCTGTTTTCCTTGTGAAAGTTTAGAAGAGAAACGATTTCCTTGCCCTTTCCAGCTTCTAGAGGCTGCCAGCTTTCCTTGCTTCGTGGTCCCACATTACTCTGATCTCCGCTTCCGTCAGCACATCTCCTTCTGTCTCTGACCCCTCTGCCTCTCTCTCATAAGGATCCTATGACTACATTGGGCCCACCTGGATAATCCGGGCTAATCTCCCCCACCTCAAGATCCTTAACATAATCATTTTGGCAAAGTCCCTCTTCCCATGTGAAATAATTTGTTCCCAGGCTTCCAGAATAGGACAGAGACATCTTTGGAGGGCCCTTATTCTCCTACTATAATACCTCTCAGTAAAGTTTTCAAGCTGTTTTCATTCAGGTTCTGTACTGTTCTTGTTTTGTTTATTCCTTTTTTAAAAATTTAATTTAATTTTATCATGTTATGTTAATCACCATACATTACGTCATTAGTTTTTGATGTAGTGTTCCATGATTCATTGTTTGCATATAACACCCAGTGCTCCATGCAATACGTGGCCTCTTTAATACCCAACACTGGGCTAACCCTTCCCCCCTTCCCTCTAAAACCCTGTTTCCCCGAAGTCCATAGTCTCTCATGGTTCGTCTCCCCCTCCGATTTCCTCCCCTTCATTTTTCCCTTCCTTCTCCTAATGTCCTCCATGCTATTCCTTATGTTCCACAAATAAGTGAAACCATATGATAATTGACTTTCTCTGCATGACTTATTTCACTTAGCATAATCTCCTCCAGTCCCATCCATGTTGAAGCGAATTACGTTATATCTTTTGTTGTTGATTATTGTTTATATTTAGATTCTCATTTAAGATGGGTTTTTTGGTAACTGGAAAAATACGACTTTCTTCAACAACAGGGCTCTCTAAAGAGCCTCAATTAAATGCAAGAAATGAGCTGTCCTCACTAAAAACTCAAATCCAAAGACATATTTCCTGGGATTGTCTGTTACTACATCTTCATATTATTCTCTCAGCATTAATTGATCATTTCCTCCTGCTTGAAATGTTTTCTTTCTTTCCTGCTAAAAATCCTATTCTCTCTTGGTTTTCCTATTTCACTAACTGCTTCTTCTCAGTCTCTTTTATTATTTTACCCCATCCCTTCTATATGTGTACCTATGGTTCTTACATTGCTAAATCTTCTCTAGATATATTTATTCCCTTTCTGGAAAATCTTTAATCTCATGGCTTTATAACACCTATGAGCAGAAAGTCCTAAATTTACAACTTCAACCCCTCTCTTTAACTTCAGATTTGAAAATTCTGCTGCTTTTTTAACATCTCTACATGAATGGCTAGTTGGCTTTCAAACCTAAATGTCCAAATCAAAACTTCTAAATTTCTATACAACAGCCCTACCAAACAATCCTCCCCTACCCCAGCCTTTCCCATCTCAATAAATAGCACTGCCCTTTGCCCCGCTAATTGTGCACACACACACACACACACACACAACTTGGAGAAATATTTGACTCCTCTTAAATCCTCATCCAATTCAACATCCGTGCTGACGGCTCTGCTTTTGAAAAATATTCAGCGTCTCGCCACTTTCATCACCTCTGTCATTAACATTCTAATCCAAGACACTGTTGTCAATCAATTGGATTATTGCAATGTGTTCTTGCTCCCTTACAACATCCAGCATGTTCTTTCCCAAATGTTTAACAGGTCATATCACTTCTCTGTCCAAAAACTCTGGCTTCCAATCTTACTCAAACTAAAAAGTTCCCACTCTTTGGTATAGGGGTATATTTGGTATATTAACTCTAAAAGGATGAACATCCTCCACCAGAGATGGTTACAGAAAAAGTGGTGTTCTTGGAGAGGGACATTTTCTTTCCTTTTTTTTTTTTTTTTTTTTAGATTTTATTTATTTGAGAGAGAGAGCACAAGCCGGGGACGGCGGTGGCTGCAGAGGGAGAGGGAGAAGCAGGTTCTGTTCTCTGCTGAGCAGAGAGCCTGATGTGGAGCTCGATCCCAGGACCCTGAAATCATGACCTGAGCCAAAGGCAATGCTTAACCGGCTGAGCTACCCAGGCGCCCTGGAGAGGGACATTTTCTAGACAGTAAGAGAAGTATTCTGTGTAGAGGTTTAGGATGTAAATGAATAATCTGTCAGGCAGAGTAGAAATGATAGATGGGTCAGGGAAGATATTGGGAGCTTGCACTTAGATTGTGACTAAGGATGTCAAGAATGTGAAATATGGTAGAGGTAGCTACTAGGAGAGTCCATATTTAACTCAAGTGTTAGTTTAAACCAAAAGCCCACAGATTTAGATTCAGGCTGAAAGAATGAATGCAAGGCTGTTTGCATGCCAAAGGAACGCCCCAGGATCCAGCATATTCATGGCAGTGGAATCATAAAGAACCCAAGAAAGAAGGCAAAAATCAAAGGGGCAGAATTGGTGCCACTTGGTTCAACTACCCTTTTCTATCTGCTGATTCTTCAGTCAATGTCAACTGCTAGAAGTTCTGAGTTTCATTTTATTTAAAAGGGTCATTTCACTTCTAAAATCAACTATTTATTTTCTTGAACTCTTGTCATATCTATGACCCTTCTAAATTTCTTTCTTCCTATCAATTTTTCATTGTACTTTTTAATTTTAGAAGTAATTTTAGAAATTTAGAAGTTAAAGAAAACTCCAATAAATGGGAAAAAAGACAATGGAACTTTCTTCCAGTTTCTTGGTTTTTCATGATAGCTATGGCCTCAGGAGGTTACAAGGCTGTACTATTTTTTCCCATGTGCAAGTGTGTATTTTGGTCAATCCATAAGTTTTTAAGCCATTAGCACATTTAAGCAGTTCCATTTCTTGTAACTCGCATTCACAAAAAAATCAATTGCTGTGAATATCTTTAACCCTGTTCCCTGGACAGTAAGTTTTTCAGGGCAAAATCTTTTTGCTGATGTGTGATATTGTTATATTTAAATCTTCTGTAATACTATCTTCATGCAGAGATTATATTTCACTTGTACCCTTTTCTGACCTATGGTATTATAATCTTAAATGTATTGTAAAGAATCAACCTTTCAATAAATCAAAACTTTCTGTATAATAATGCCTTAGGTCTATCAAGTGTTTTTCTGGTGTATAAATCATTTTTACATACATTCTCTCTTTACTGTTCAGATGAGCCTGTAAGCTACACCCAGATCACCACTGCCTGTTTACAAAGAAGAAATAAGGATCAACGATGTTTCGTAGCTTGCTAATAAGTATCAGCAATAGAACTGGCACCCAGATATTCTGATGCTTATTATTCTTTACACTCTGTGATACAATAGACATTAAATGGCTAGCCAGAAAAATCCACAAGAAGGTATAATTTAGGATCTAAACTGTATTCCATTGCAACTATTACAGCATTCATGGTTTTACCCAATGGGAATTCCTTTTCAATTCATACTCAATCAGAAGATTATTCTTTACGCCAAACATTGATTTAATGTAAGGGAGAATAAAATGACTTCACTTGGGCAAAGCACAGAAAGAACATGGAACGGGGGGCATCTCACCAAAGAACAAGAAGCATTAAGTAAGTAGAGAGAAAACCACAGGGTCATAGCAGCTTGCAAACAGAGAGCTCACAGGCAAAACTGACAGGAGATATTCTACAGAGCACAGTGAAGAAAATGAAAGCTTCGTAGACAATAAATAGGTTACGACTCTCTACTTTAAATGAACTTTGTGTAGTTTTAAAAGCATAAACCAGTCATTTTCTACAGAGAATTATACCTGATTTTTCCAGTGTTCTTTAGATCAACGATTCTCAATAGAATAGTTTATATTGGCTGTCTCCAGTTCTCCCCTTAGTCTAGAATTAACTGCCTGGTGTAGGGGTTTATTTAGCTATTCTTCTGGTCTCTAAAGTCTTAGAAGGGTCCTTGGGCAACTCTCACTCCATCCAGTGCTGGCGATAATCTCTTGAACTTGCCTGCTGACTCTGCACATGTTATCCCAAGGCAGTCAGAGGCGGCAAATAAAAAAGAGGGCATACCATGACACTGAATGTTTCCATAAATACCAACTGTATAGGGCACACATTGACAGGGATGTAACAAATATGATCCCTACCACGCTTGCAGCATACATTATCTACATATCTTATAGGAGGATCGGCAACTTTTCAGAAGTAGGCTGGAATGTCAAATCTTCATTTTCTTTATTTCCTGAGGCAAAGGAGAAATAAGTCTGTTATTTCTACAACGGTAATGAATAGCAGCCTCTCAGAGTCTCTGTTCAGGTGGTATTTTGGCGCTTTCTAAAAAGAATAGCCTGTTAAATGAATTTGTCTTTCCATTGAAGCAAATACAGGGAGGAATAGTAAATATTCTCCTACCAGAAAAACTAATATTTGCACTTTTGTCTCTAAAGATAATGTAGTTTTTCTTTCTTTCCTTTTTTTTTCTCTGTGTGCTTGGTGACCTAAAGCTGTAATTGATTTTAGACTGAAAGTTTTTTAATGAGTGTTTTACAATGAGGCATTTATTGTGAAGAGCCACAGGCCCCAAATCTTCATGTCAGAATTAGTATTTACCATTTCTTCTATACTGGAGAATAGAGACAACAAAAGTTCAAAGAAGTCAGACAAGTCAAGCTAAAAGCAAAATGAATAGATGGAAAACTACAAGAGAACATGAAAGAATATGAGGAGATAAACAAGAAGTGATTCAGCAACATAAAATCCACTGAAGAAAATAAGCACATGAACTCAGAGGGCAACTAAGTATTTGATAAGAATCAGTTATGAAAGCATCTATCTTTTAGGGGAAAATTCCTGCTCCTTTCTTTCTTCCCCATCTCTCTGTATCCAAAGTCTTTCCCTCTTTCTGATTATGCTGTTGTTTTCTTTCAATTTGATTACTTAATATTTCTTTCTCAACATTTCATAACACTATATTTATACATGTTATATATCTATCGTCCCTTTTAAATAGAATTTATCTCATTAGTAGGTTCTCATACATTAAAGCATCTTTGCATCCCAGGAATAAAACACATGGTCATGGTGTACGATCCTTTTAATGTGTTGTTAAATTCAATTTTCTAGTATTTTCTTGAGGATTTTTGCATGTTTATACATCAAGGATATTAGCCTATAGTTTTCTTTTCTTGTAGTGTCCTTGTTTAGCTTCCATATCAGGGTAATGCTGGACTCATAAAATGAATTTGGAAGAAATTTTGAATTTTTTGAAGGGTTTGAGAAGGATTGGTGTTAGTTCCTTAAATGTTTGATAGAATTCACTAGTGAAGCCATCTAATCTTGGGTTTTTCTTCTTTGGGATGTTTTTGGTTACTGATTCAATTTCTTTACTAGTTAACTCAAATTTTCTATTTCTGCATGATTTGGTCTAGTGAGGTTATATGTTTCTGGGAATATATGCATCATTTCTAAGGTTGTCCTAGTTGTTGATATATAACCGTTTATAGTAGTCTCTTATGGTGCATCAGTTGTAATGTCTTTTTTTTCATTTCTGATTTTATATGAGTCTACTCTCTTTTTTCTAAGTCTAGTTAAAGGTTTTTAAATTGTTTAAATCTTTTCAAGAAATCAACTTTGTTTTCTTGATTTTTAAAATTTTTTTCTATTCTCTATTTTATCAAAACACTTGATCTGTATCTATTAAGATGAGCATAAGATTTTTATCCATCATTTTATAACTGTCGTATATCACATTTATTGATTTGCAAACGATGAACCATTTTTGCAGGTGATAAATTCTACTCAATCATAGTGGATGGTCCTTTTACTATGCTGTTGAATTCAGTTTGCTAGTGTTTTGTTGAGAATTGTTGCACCTATGTTCATCAGGGATATTGGCCTGTAATTTTCTTTTCTTGTAGTGTCCTTGTCTGGTTTTGCTATCAGAGTAAAGCTGGCCTCATAAAATGAGTTTGAAAGTGTTCCTTCCTCTTCAGCTTTTTGAAGAGTTTGAGAACAATTGACATTAATTCTTTGAATGTTTGGCAGAACTCACCAGTGAAACCATCTGGTCCTGGGCTTTCCTTTGTTGGGATGTTTTTAACAACTGAATCAACGTTCAGATTTTCTATTTCTCCCTGTTTCAGTCTTGGTAGGTTGTATGTTTCTAGGAATTTCCCCCTTCTTCTAAGTTACCTAATATTTTTGGCAAATAATTGTTCATAGTAGATTTTATGATTCTTACTATTTTTGTGTTATCATGTCATAATGTCTCCTCTTTCATTTCTGATATTTATTTGAATCTTCTTTTTTTCTTAGTGATTTTTTTCAGTTCAGTTATTGCATTATTCAGTTCCAATATTTCTTTTTTTTTTAATTAATTTATTTATTAGAGAGAGAGAGCAGGAATACAAGCAGGGAGAGTGGGAGAGGGAGAGACAGGGTTCCCGCGGAGCAGAGAGCCCGACGTGGGGCTCGATCCCAGGACGCTGGGATCATGACCTGAGCCGAAGGCAGACACTTAACGACTGAGCCACCCAGGCGCCCCGCCAATATTTCTATTTGATCTTTTGCATGTTTTCTATCTGTTGTAATTTTTACATTCTTCATCGTTTTTCTCCTGAATGTTGAGCATCTTTATAGTGGTTATTTTGAATTCTCTGTCAAGCAATTAATATATCACTGTTTCATTAGGGGTAGTTACTGGGGCTTTATCTTATCCTTTGTTCAGGCCATGTTTGCCTGTTTCTTTCTTCATTTTCTTTGGGTCTGTGTTAGTATCTGTGCAGTAGAAAAAACAGACACCTCTCCCAGTCTTCACAGACTGGTCTTATACAGGATAAAGCCATCTCCGATCAGTCTGGCAAGAGATTTAGGATGCCTCTCAAATCTTTTCTGTGTGTATGTCTTCTCTGGACTTGTGTGTCTAAATTCCCAATTAGAGGGATTTGCTGATTCCTTCCCCCTTCTCCTCCAAGAGTTTGTAATCTCTTGCTTCCTTTTGTGGCTATCTGCTATATTTTGGGTTGTCCAGACCAGCAGGACTTTCTAAGCTCTTTTTCTGTTTTCAGGTGCCCCAGACATCTAGAGTATGCTGGAGACTGGAAAGGCTGAAGCCATTGCCTTGGGTTTTCACCTGAAAAGTTTGAACATTGAGCATATGCTTCAGTCTCCTCTTTTCTTCCCCAGAGATAAGTCAGGGGCTTGGAGTCTTGCTGGGGGAAGGGCTCCAATAGATGACTGCATGCTTGTCCAACCCACCTTTGTTCTCAGTGACCCCCAAGCATCTAGAGTGTGCCTTGTTCCATCAGTGCTCTGAGACAGGCAAGACACAGGTGGTCCCTTGGGCAGCCCCTGGAAAAGATGGAATGTTGAACATATGGCCCAACTCTCCTTTCCCAAGGAGAAGCTGGGATCTAGGGCTTTTTAGAAACTTGCTCTGTGCTGAACCAAGGAGAGGGGAGATGGTGAATGCTTGCTTGCTCGTCCAAACTGTCATCTTTATTTTCAGTGGCTCTCAGGCATCTAGAGTAAACTGGGTCTTGGCAATGATCTGAAACAGGCAAGACAGAAGCCGGTCCCTTGGGCAGATCTTGGAAAAGGAATTTTTGATGCCTAGTCTAACACTTTTTCTCTCCAGGGTAAAGCCAGGATTTGAAGCTTATCTTCTGCTCATTCTATACTGAGCTGTGGGGAGGATCTATGGTGAGTGTTTGCACACTTGTCCAGATCACCATCTTTGTTCTCTGCAGCTCCCAACCTTAGAGCTCCTGAGACTTAGATTCAGGCAAGTTAGAAATGAGTTCCTTGGGAAGCCACCTGAAAAATCCAAATGTTGGATGTAATGTGCAGTCCTCTCCTTCTCTCCCCAGGGAGAAGCTAAGATCTGGGGGTTTCCTCCCAATTTTATGGCTCTGTGCCAGAGTGAAATTATGGTGGGTTTTGTTTGTTTCTTTGTTTTTACCAGCTTTGATGTGGCTGGTTTCACACTCACCTGAGGTTCAGGAGCCTCTGAACTAGTTTCTAGATTTCTCACACAGGGAATTGGTGCAAGTATTATTGAATTAGTGTGTCTGTGGAGAGGAAGGAAAGTGTAGGGCTTTCTATCCTGCCATCTTGCTGATGTCTTCTCCTCAAAATTGATTTTAACAATCCTTCTTAATGAACATTTTGATTATTTATATTTTTCATTATATACAACTTTTCATGAGTATCCTATAACTAATTTTGTGTAAATATGTGATTATTTTCTTACTAGAAATTTTCTTGAATACAATTTCTGGATCAAAAAGTACATTTTTAAGTCTTTTGAAATGTATTTTTAAATTATACTCCTGAAAGGGTGCATGGATTTATAGACCTTTGAAAAGTACATGAGAGTTATCAGACACTGTTTAAACCATTACTATCTTTAAGGGATTAATAGGGTTAGACACAGAAAGGACACTAATATATGGGAGGAAAAAAAACTGAGTTGAAGGGAAGGTGGACAGTGAGTACCAAGCTGTACTAATAAGACACATAATTAGTCTTCACTGTAGAGAACACAGGCCAGGGATACTATTTACGAATTTTTCGTGCTCTTGAATTCCTGTGAAAATCTTTTTCTCTTAACATTCCTACCTTGTAACAACATAATAATCAAAATGTAATTATCCCAGAAGCAAGGACATGAGCATTCACTTTTAACTTTTACTCTTAATAAATCAAACTCAGAATCTCTTTTAGTCTTCTTATTCTAATCTATTTCATCAGTACTGAAGCTATTTAGATAAGATGGTGGTTAAGAGTCCATTTAGCTTTTGGCCAAAAGTAATTTGCTGTTGGAATTTGGTGGAGATTTTGCTATAACATAACCCTTTCCTCAGTGTAGGGAAAATTAGACAATTATCACTTTGGGATGATTTATATAGGAAGCTATCAGAGAGCTGGTGTCTGCTAGCTTGCAATAATACAGCTGTCAGAAGGCCCAAAGTGTCTCTTTCATCTAGCTGGAATTTTCTTTGTTTGTTTGTCTTTTTCTTTCTCTTGGAAAGGCTGAAATCCTACAATAAAGAGAAAAAGAAAATACCGATAAGGAATGATATACAACGTTGAGAAATGTTTCTGCCTTCTCATTCATAGCTCTTTTTAGTTTTTCTAATTTTTGGATACATGCTTGTTGTAGAAGTGTGTATACATTTTTGGCTCCAGACTTAATCTGGAAATTGCAGAACATCAAATAAAGGAAAAAAGTATTAATCCATGATTGGAAACCCTTCGCTGAAGGAAAAACTCGCACATGTCTGGGACATAGTACCACAAATGAAGGGCAGGAGTGAGGAGAACATGATGTCTTTGTATTCTTTGTGAGTGTGCCTGTGTGTAGCCACCTTATGTGAGCTTCTGCTTTGTTTAACAATAATGAACAAAACGAGGCAATGTGTATACTGAGATTGTAAAACCATCATTCAATTTATAACTTCTTACTGGGTAGCATCTATAATTTTATGAGTCCTCAGGCTATTTCTAATCATATTCAGCCTAAATATTTTGACAATTATTATTATTATTTTTTTTATAAAAAGGTAGCTCATGCTAACCTGGTAGTTTCTTGACAATCTATCCTCAGAGAATAATTAGCTGCTCTTGCCGTGGCACATAGTGCTTTTAGGAAGTACTTCTCACACCTTTATTGAAGACCTGGGGTTGTTTACTTTTCACCAGACAACATGACCAGTGGAGAAGTGGCTAGGAATAATACACCTTCCAGATGTTGGTTTTGCTTTATTACATTGCAGGATACATCAATTCCCTCAAACCAGGTTGCTAGGGGATATGCGACCTCTTTCTTTAAAAACTCCCCTTAAGCTGGAGAGCCGAAGAAGTGAACTAAAGCCAGCAGGACCTTTTTAGAAGAGTGAACACACAAAAACAATTTGAAATGAAAGGTGAAAGAACAACAAGAAAACTCTAATAGAGCAATAGACAATGCTTTCTTTTTCCAAATAGACTAAAACATCCACACTGAACAAGAGACCTTGTGGCAAGCAACTGATTTATGTCCTGAACTTTTGAACTACATAGTTGATTTTTAGCCATTATATATTTAATTGAAAGGTTAGACATATTAATCATTTGTGGTAATGCACATTCTAAACCATACCAATTTCCTCAAAAGAAAAATATTAAAAGTAATTTAATAAGAGTGACAAAATATTTATTTTATGAAACATTAAAATGAAGTTCATTTCTGGGAAAGCCATCTGTTAACAATAGTAAAGGAACTAAGAAACTTATTTTTTTTTATGAAAAGTGCATATTCCCCAAGTCAAGTGTTTATAAAAGCAATAGAATTCAATACATCTGTGTCTTCGGTGTTTCTTACAGAGAGAACCATCAATTAAGATGAATATATTTATTCTATTAAAAATAAACAAACAAACATGACATCGTCCAAGTGAACATGGAAAATTTGACTCTCAGTCAAAAATTTCCACACGACCGTATGTATCTAGAAATCATTGGGAGAGAAAAGTTCATGACTCTACAGAAACTCAGCATTAAAACTACTTACTTCTAAAAAGACCAGGAAGTAAATAATTCATATCTGTTTATTCATTTCCATTTTTGATGAACGTTGGGGAAGCCCTGTTCTGGTATCTCTGTGCTCATGTGGGACTAGCTGTCATGTTCTGATAGTTTATTGCTTTTAAAGCCCCAGTTGGTAATCACTAACATCCCCAGTCACCTCCAGGGTGCTGTCCTTCTCTTTAAAGCTGAAAGGCCTCCTTGGTCTTGAATCAATCACTGCAGCAGCAAACTGTGAACAATAATTAGAGTGATGGAAGGGCAGCTGATAAATACTCTCAACTATGAGATGAACAGAGAAATTTCAGAGCCTCTGGAATTGGCCAAAAATTCTAATAAAGGAAATGACTCTCTTGATGAAGAACTGTAGTCACCATCACATTTTAGCAAAACAGATGAATAAATAAGAGGATCCAAAGGAAACCAGTATAGACATATTTCCTATTTATCCACTCCTAACCATGTCACTATTTCTCTTTTAAATAAGGGCTATTGCTAATACCAGAAAAGTACTTTTATTGTTATTGAATTTCAAATTGAATATGAACTTGGGCCTACAAGACTCAGGTTTGGCACCAAGTAAGCCTCAAAGACACACAGTCCAGAAATCCAGAGGTACTAAGAAGGAAATACTGGGCGCCTGGGTGGTTCGGTCCTTAAGCGTCTGCCTTCGGCTCAGGTCATGACCCCAGGGTCCTGGGATCGAGTCCCACATCGGGCTCCTTGCTCAGCAGGAAGCCTGCTTCTCCCTCTCCCACTCCCCCTGCTTGTGTTCCTGCTCTCGCTATCTCTCTCTCTCTGTCAAATAAATAAATTAAAAAAAAAAATCTAAAAAAAAAAGAAGGAAATACTAGCATTTACTGAAGTTCTTTAAGGAACACTAAAGGCAATTAATCAATACCAACAATACTTTTCAGATTCATTTGTTTCTACTCTGTGTGTATGTGTGTACATAATGTATATTATATCTATTATGAATTATATATTATATATATTATATATTATATACACACTATACACACACACACATATGGTACTTTGGAACTTCTCAGATGTTAAACTCCCTAAATGTTCATCTAAATACACCTATATTTTTTTTAAAGATTTTATTTATTTATTTATTTATTTATTTATTTATTTATTAAGAGAGTGTGGAGGTGAGTGGCAAAGGGAGAGAGAGAATCTTAAGGAGACTCTAGGCTGAGGGCAGAGCCCCACGTGGGGTTCAACCTCACAACACTGAGATCATGACCTGAGCCGGAATCAAGAGTTGGAGGCTTTATTGACTGAGCCACCCAGGCGCCCTCCCACCTGCATGATTTTGTCTCTCATTCTCCTTCTCCCTCTTTGTTGTGTAGGTCAACTGAGCCTATTTGACTTGCATCTTCACTATCTCTTAGCTCTATTTATTCTATGGGTTCTACGCCACACACAAGAAACAGGCAAGTACCTAATATTACTTGAGGTGGAGATCAAGGCACACATCGTGAGTTACCAAAGATACACTTTTTTGGTTGGGGAGTCTCTAAATTAAATTAACATGCGTCATTTATCCTAGTTATGTAAAAGTTATTATTTTAGCATATTAAATACAGTATATCACCTCAGAAGCACACTGGCTGTAATGCAAGTCTGGGTATTATGTGACTATGATTTGGCTCCACATCATTTACCCAGCGCCCATGCTCGAATGCGGGTGAGCTAATGTGTGGGGGTTGTTGGGAAGTGGCTACCTGGTGATCATTTGGGGTGAGACGTACTCAGTTCAATGTAAGGTCATCTGTGTACACTGGACGTTTTATCATCTTTACTTTTGTACATTTGTACGATATAGTCCACATGAAAAATAGCATTTTTTCCTTCCCATTTCAGTAACATGACATGCATTTTAAGAAATTGAATTTTGTGGAATACTTTCATGTCATTACCACAGGAGTTACCTTTATATTGGTTATGTAAATAATACATGCTTGTTACAAAGAATTCAAGTAGTACAGAAAGGCTATAGAAGAGAGTAAAAACTTCACTCCAGAGCTTATCACCTAGATACAACTGGTATGAACACTGAACACTATTCCATACTTCTCTCTATCAAATACATATGGCTTTGTATTTCAAATAATAAAAAGATATTTTTAAGGAGCATTCTCACATATAAAAAAGAGTTATCTGAAATAGACATATCTTAGTCTTACCTAGCCCACAACGTGATAAACCTCCATCACAGACTGTCATCCTAAGAAAGGCCATTCTTTCTGTGTGAGCATCCTATAAAACTAGAGTAATAACATCTACATTTATAGTCTGCTGCCAAGTTCAAGAAATCTTTTATGTTCTTAGTATAAAACTTCAAAATAAGGAGCCCTTCCAGGTGTAATGCTTTCTTAAGAGTACTTAAAAGTACTTTTAAAAATACTTATACTTATTTTTTAAAAGATTTTATTTATTTGAAAGAGAGAGAGAGTGCGCAGGCATGAGTGGGGGGGGGCAGGGGGAGAGGGAGAGGCAGGCTCTCCTGTGATCAGGGAGCCCAACAATGATGTAGTGCTCAATGCTAGGACCCTGAGATCATGACCCGAGCCGAAGGCAGATACTTAACCAACGGAGACACCCAGGCTCCCCAACAGTACTTATACTTTTAACGGGCCTCAATTGATAATAATAGCAATCAAGAATTTCATTCCCAGGAATCAGCGAATCAGCTAAACTACAGCCCTTACAAAGCAGAGCTTGAGTTGGGCATCTTTGGCCTGGGTAGTAAACTCCCCAAATGTTCATCTAAACACACCGGTATGGTTTTTCTCTCCATTTGTTCCAGCATATTCTTCCTGGCGTGTGGAGTAGAGTGGGGTAGGGTGGTCATAGATTATTCACCTCCTGCCTAAATCCTTACACAATTAATTATCCCCTGTAGAGGCAGAGGTGGATAAAGCCAGTTGTTTATTTAGACAAGGAGAAGCCAGGTTTAAAAAAAGAAAGGCAATACAGGATGGGACCAAGAGATAACAGTGACCTTGAACTCAGACAACTAAGTCTCAAATCCTGGTTCTACAACTAGCCAGCTGTTGACATGGGTAAATAATTGTTTTAACCTCAGTTTCTTCATCCCTAACATGAAGATAACACCACATAAAGTTGTAGTAACGATTAACGAGAGCAACAACTGTTAAAATTTTTATAAATGTTAAACATGTTTAACAAATGTCAAAATTCCTAGTTCATCTTAATCTGATTCTTAATCTCTGTCCCTTCCTTCAGATTTCCAATTAATCCCATTATACTAGTAAAAAAAAATAATATGACACATCACCAGTGGGAAACTGAATCAGATTACCCAGATGATCAGGTAAGATCCAGAAAAATAAACTGTATCTCCGACCTCCCAGTCCATTTCTGGGTCCTCGGGCACATGTTGCCTTTATTTATTTATTTATTTTTAAAAGATTTTATTTATTCATTTGAGACACAGAGATACAGAGAGAGAGAGGGAGAGAGAGAGAGAGCATGAGCAGGGGGAGGGGCAGAGGCAGAGGGAGAAGCAGGCTCCCCGCTGAGCCAGAAGCCCGATGTGGGACTCAATCCCAGGACCCTGGGACCATGACCTGAGCCGAAGGCAGACGCTTAACGACTGAGTCACCCAGGCGCCCCACACGTTGCCTTTAAGGACCAGTGATTCTCCTTTAGTCGCTCTTAAGAGTGAGCCCTCTTCTAATTTACTGGTAAAAAAAAAAAAAAAGTCTGCATTTAGTTTCACAGCACGAAAGAGGAAGAAGTCTTTTGTGGTTCTCTCCAATACTGAACCTAGCTGTTTCTTAGGACAATATTCAATGTGTCCTAATGGGTAGAATTCATTTCTGTGCACCTACCCCTGTTCAGGAAATGAAGGTCCTAGATCATTAAATAAGAGGCAGGAAAGCTTACTGGAGTCCAGACAATATGATTACCAGCAGGTTAAAGATGAGGAAGAGAAGAAAATGCAGGGGCTTTCAAATTTCCAACCAGTAACATAGTCTTGCTGGGTTTTGGTGAGTACACCTAGGTAGCCAGTTTTTTAACAGCTTTTTGTAGAAAGCCCAAGTAGTATTTTTGAGATGACAAACACATGAGATCTTGTTTCTATATAGGGGCTTAAGAACAAAAACAAAGACAAAAGAAATGCTTTTTGAGAAGGTAAGTTTATCAATGAGGACAGTCCACAGGCTAAAGGGAGTATGCAGAGATTCTGGAAAATTTCAGGAATTCTTTTGTCCCATTCACATCCTCCACTCATTGTACTCATATGTTCGATTCTGGCCTTTAGAAGTTTGGAATTGTGGAGTCGATCTTTAGCAGTAGTGATGGTGGAGGTAGGAATGGTGGTAATTGAAATAGGGAATAATTTGAACACTTCCTAGCTCAGGCACCCTGTTAAGGGCTTTCCATACCCCGGCTTAATCTTCATAGTGTTTAGCAGCACTGATAAGTCAGCAGCTACCTTTGATTACAAGCTTCTCATGTACAGAAGCTGTGCTGTTTTTAGAGAAGGAGAGAAGTTGGGAGAGGGGCAGAGGGAGAGAGGGAGAGAGAGGGAATTTCAAGCAGGCTCCACCCCAGCCCTTAACTCAACACAAGGCTTAATCCCAGGACCCTGAGATCATGACCTGAGCTGAAACCAAGAGTCTGATGTTTAACCTACTGAGCCCCCCAGGCGCCCCTCTGCTGTTTTCTTATATACACAATCTCCTTTAATTTTCAATTTTAATTCTATAGGGTTAGTATTAGTCTTTACTTCAGAAATGTTGGAACTTATTGTCAGAGGTGTTCACTCAAGTAACTTACCCAAGGTGTGAATGTATTCTGTGTATTTATATAGTTTATAATTGGTGCAGCTGGTTTTTATCATATTGCATTAATTCAGACATATTTTATTATTGCCTTTGCCATTAATAATAAATAATTTTTATTTGAGACCTACTCATTGTCTCAAACATTATACTAGATGTTTTATTATCTTATCTTGATTAATACTCACATTTACCTATATGATTACCCTTCTCCCTATTTAATAGATGAAGATACTGAAGTTCAGAGAAGTGGATCCCTCAGGCTAAGGCTACACTTGAATGAGTCTTTTGAGATACCGATCCAGGCCTGTATTGGTCCAAAGTCTATGGTTGCCACTAACCTTGACTACTGAATCGACCCAGGGGAAAACAAACAAACTAAAATAATAGTGACTGCATCATTTTTAGGTGTACAGATATCTAGTATCATAGTTAAAATAAGTGTGAGGTTAATCTCTAAGGCTGATTGAGATCAGTAAGCTGCACTGACATACAAAGAGAAAGAAAATACCAAAATGCTGGCACTAACACTGTAATCCAGCCACTAGTCTGAGTATATTTCAAATACCCCTCAAATTTCATCTCATAATTCAGGTGAAGTGAATAGGACATAAGTTGTATTGTATCAGAATGATACCTTGGATGTAACAACAGAAGTATCATGGAAGTTTTCATTTTTTCATCCAATTTTAGGTTTTGTACACCCAGCACAGAGTTTGCCATGTGCATAGAAATTAAGTACGAATTCTTTTCCCCTGAGATTGGCAGCAAGATGAGGGTACTTGCAATCACTAAATCTATTAATATTATAGGGGAGGACTTAGTGTAATAAGTGAAGGACAATAAACAAAATGTGTGAGGATGAGAAAGAAAGAAATAAAACTATCAATATTTGCAGATCACATAATTGTATCTGTAGGAAATCCAAAATAATTCACATATAAATCATTAGAATTTATACACAAAATTGAATGTTTACTGCTAAGAAAGTCAATATAAAAAGAAAATCTTTATATATTAGCAATGAGCACTTCAAAAATGAAATGTTTATGATTTTATAATTAACATTTAGAATCACATTGAAAAGCACCAAATACTTAGAAATAAATCTAAAAGATGTGCAAAACTGCTATTCTGAAAACTACAGCACATAGCTGAGAAAATACAAAGATTATTCAAGTAAATATTTATGAATTTGAAAATTTAATACTGTAATGGTGTCAATTCTAACTAAAACTGATTTATAGATTGATTGCAATCCTATTCATTATTCAAAATGGCATAATAAAATATGTTATTGAATTCTAGTGTGGAAATTCTAAAATTTATTATAGGAATGCAAAGGGGAGGGGTTCCTGGGTGGCTCAGTCGGTTAAGCGTCTGCCTTTGGCTCAGGTCATGATCCCAGGGTCCCGGGATCAAGTCCTACATTGGGCTCCCTGCTCGGCGGGAAGCCTGCTTCTCCCTCTGCCCCTTCCCCCACTCATAGTCTTTCTCTCTCTCTTTCTCTCTCTCTGTCAAAAATAAATAAATAAAATCCTTAAAAAATGCAAAAGGGAAAGGCTAATCAAGGCAAAGAACAAATCTGAAGAAATTACCTTCTAAACATCAATTCTTTTTTTTTTATTATGTTATGTTAATCACCATACATTACATCATTAGTTTTTGATGTAGTGTTCCATGATTCATTGTTTGCATATAACACCCAGTGCTCCGTGCAGAACGTGCCCTCTTTAATACCCATCACCAGGCTAACCCATCCCCCCACCCCCCTCCCCTCTAGAACCCTCAGTTTGTTTCTCAGAGTCCATAGTCTCTCATGGTTTGTCTCTACCTCCGATTTCCCCCCCCCTTCATTCTTCCCCTCCTGCTATCTTCCTCTTCTTCTTTTTTTTTTAACATATAATGTATTATTTGTTTCAGAGGTACAGATCTGGATGGAACTGGAGGGTATCATGCTGAGTGAAATAAGTAGATCAGAGAAAGACATGTATCATATGACCTCACCGATACGAGGAATTCTTAATCTCAAGAAACAAACTGAGGTTTGCTGGAGTGGTGGGGGGGGTGGGAGGGATGGGGTGGCTGGGTAAACATCAATTCTTATCAGAGCTATGGGGAAAGCATATAAGATCTTTGTGACCTTAAGGAAAAAATTTCTCAGATTTTTCTCATAAAAGCAACTTAACATAAAGGAGATCGATTCAAATTAAGTAAATTAGGAACTTCTATTAAATAAAAGAGTGAAAAGTCAAACCAAAGTGAGAGAACAAAGAAGGTATATATTAATAGAAGGAATATATAAAGAACAACCAATCAATAAATAAAGACAGGACATCCACTATAAAAATGGAAAAAAACTTGGACAAGCTTTCACAAAGAAGAATATCCAAATACCTAAAAAATATATTTAAAATGTGCTACTCTATTAATCATCAGAGAAAAGCAAATTAAAACCATAATGTGATATCACTAGATACCCTTAGGAAGGACTAAAATTTATTTTTTTTACTTTTTTATTTTTTTTTAGATTATGGGGTTTTTTTTAAAGATTTATTTATTTTTTGAGAGTGAGAAAGTGAACATGAGTGGGGAGGGCAGAGGGAAAGAGAGAGGGAGAATCTCAAGCAGACTCTGTGCTAAGGGTGGAGCCCGATTCAAGCTCAATCTCACCACCCTGAGACCATGAACTGAGCCAAAACCAAGAGTTGGGTGCTTAACCAACTGAGCCACCCAGGTGCCCCAGGAATGGCTAAAATTTAAAAATAAAAACATGAAAATGAAAAGCTTGACAATATCCCATGCAGGCAAGGATCTGGAGCAAATAGGACTCTCCTACACCTCTGGGCTGATAAGAATATACACTTGTATAATCACCTTGGAAAACTCTTCAACAATATCAGCTAAAGCTGATCATGTGTACAGTCTATGATCCAGCAATTCTACTCCTAGGTATATACTCAACCAAAATGTGTACAACATATTCATCAAAAACCAAATGCAGACATGTTCATAGCAGCACTATTTGGAATAACTCAAACCAGAAACAACCCACATGTCCATCAATTCTAGAATGAATAAATAAATTGCTCTATATTCACCCAATGGAATACAATAGTGTTGAAAATAAATAAACTAATATACGCAGTGAAGTAAATGAATCTCACATATATAACGTGAGATGATGGAGGTAGACACAAAAGAGTAATAGTATATGATTCCACTTATATAAAGATAAAAAACTGCTAAAATTAATTTATAATATTAGGAGCCAGAATAGTATTGACTTTAGAAGAAAAGACAGGTGTGGTGACTAGAACAAGGTAAGCTTCTGCGCACCAGAAAATTACTCTAGCTTGATCTGAGTGGTGATTACATGGATGTGCTCTTTTTGTGAAAATTAACTGAACTGAACACCCATGATTTGCGTATGAATGTTAGACTTCAGCAATAAATAAGTCTATTAATGAAGAGTTTAGTCCTGTAAGATGGAAAATCCCCTAGAATGTTTGACATAGAATAAACTAGATAAGACACATATACAACATTAGGTAAGGTAATAACCAGATGCAAACAAATTTTTATTGTAAGAAAAGTATATTTTAACTCATTTGAATCTGTTTTTAAAAACTAGGCATTTTTTAAAAATGTTTTCAGGTGGCGCCTGGGTGGCTCAATCAGTTAAGCAACTGCCTTCAGCTCAGGTCATGATCCCAGGGTCCTGGGATGGAGCCCGCCCCGCCCAGTGAGGCCCCCTGCTCAGAGGGGAGTCTGCTTCTCCCTCTCCCTCTGCCCCTCCTCCCACTGGTGCTCTCTCTCATGCTCTGTCTCTCGAATAAATAAATAAAATTTAAAAAAAATGTTTTTGGGACAAAATCTGAATAGTATAGGACCAGAAAAAAATATGAAAGTCTGTAAAAAATCAACCTCTTTAAGGATGCTTGTTCTAAATGGATGTATGGTTTTATACAACCAAAAGGAGCACATTATAGAAAATTATGGAAAGTATTGTAACTAACTGATTAATCAGTACATTAATAATATGGTTTATATTACTATACAAATATCATTTTTATCTTTTAAATATTTTTCAGTTCTTTTTGCCAAACATCATGTTTATTGAAAAAATAATAAAATAAAAGTGGAACTAGCATAAGTGCGACAAGTCTAATGAAATGTTAGCAATCACGTTCGGGAATATTAATATACCACGGTAATGCTGGGCTTGTCGTACGATGAAATTAGGAAGTGTCACAACTTTATACAGACTGTAAAGATTTCCAAATAATGTGAAATTTGGATCCTGCCACTGGGACTTTCTCATGTGTCTGCTTTTTCTCTTCTCATCTCTGGACTTACCAGTTTAGACCCTGGGGTAGGATGCAACAGAGATCTGTGGGCCTAAATTTCTGCTTTTGAAGAAAAGTTTTTCCTTTCACTGACAGAGGAAAAGTTTTTCCTTTCACCTGGGCTTTGAACAATTAAATTAGTGAATTCTCCTCTTTCGAGGAGGGGTGGGGGTTGGGGAGAATGTGAAGGATTTGGGCTTGGTGTGAGAAGAAGCAAAAACAAGCGCTCACCCTTTATATTTATTTTTCACCTAAGAAGTGAATTCTTATTTCCAGTTATGTCATAAAATAAGCCATAGAGGTGGGTTGGAGTCAGCCTGCACCATCTCATGAAAGCTTATTGTCAAATTTACCGGGGAATTTGCAAGTCAGTTGTTAAAAAACAGCCATTATTAAGAAATATATAAACATCATTAAATAAATCATATTAAAAACAAAGGTGCTAGATGTTCAAAATTTATCACTTTCTAACAATTTTACTATTTGTTCTTGAGGTTATTTACATCTTTTGTATCTGTATGGTGAAAATACCACATAGTGGTGTGCTACCGTGCATCTCCTCTCAAGTCCACATTTAGTGAGGTCATGTTGATAGTCTGAAATTGACCCAGTTCGTGGTGTTCACACTACCCAAATCACAGACACTACAAATCAGAGCACTCCCACTCCCTTACAGCAAGTCATTTGTTAAATGCTTACTGGCATATTCTGAGAGACTCTGTCAATGATAAAAAGTGTTCTGAGCATAATTCTTGACAGTCTAATCATTGGCAACTGGTTTATAGACAAAGTGACTATACATCATATACATGTATTCGTCATGTATACATGTATCTGCCGTCCCAGCCTTATTATTAATGATGTCATCTTCTCATTCTACAAAACGTTTCAGATAGAGGACAAATTACATGGTTACTCTCCTTGTAGGAGAGCAGGCTTGCCCAACCTCAGCACTACTGATACATTGGGCTGGATAAGTCCTTGTTCTGGCGATTGTCCTGTGTTCTAAAGGATGTTGAGCAGCATCCCTGGCCTCTATGCACTAGAGGCCTACCCTAGTTATGACAACCAAAAATGCCTCCAGGTATTTTTAAATAACCCGGGGAGTGGGGGGAAGGGGAGAATGGCCCCTTCTGAGAACAGCTGTCATACATTGTAAGGGTTACAACAATTCTAAAAAAAAAATGAATTTTCTCTGATGCCAAAAGAGAAAGAGATCTCCTATTTTCTTAGATCTTTTCCTTTAAAAATGTCATTGTAAATTCTTTTTCTGTTGCTTTAATTTGTAATGCTTTTTTAAAAACTGAGGGAAAAAAAACCCTCTTGCTAATTTTACAACCCAGGAAAGTTTTTTTGCAAAGTCCTTGGAGCCCACTCTTTGAAATGAAACCATCAAGGAAGATAGCACCCTATCTCCTGTCTCTGCGAGAGTTTACCTTAGGTGCGTGGCTCCGACTAATCAGTGCCTGCTTGTTGTAGAGATACATGACATTCTGTTTTCTGTTGGTTAAAGACAATTAGCCAACCCAGATGTCACGCCAATACCAAGTGAATTTAAGATGAACTACGCAGAGCAAAACGGTTCTGTTGAGTCCTCTCACCTATAGGCAAGTTATCATTTATCTTGAGGTTGTGTAGGTAATGGATTGCATCTGCCTGCCTATTTTTATAAAAGGGTGAGATTTCCTTCCATCTTCACAATCTTTGTAGCAAATTGCCTGTGATGCACCTTGAGTCTAGTTTAATGCTTATTCAGTCATAAAACCGCTAAATTCTTTTCTGCCTTTGCAAAAAGGATTCAGAGGTTGGCAGGAGATTTTGTTTTTATTTTGTCCAATAAGAACAACATCAGGACTGAGGTGGAATGGGGAAAGCTGAAGCAAACTAGGACAAAAGAGTGACTAAAATTACGGCAACCATCCGAGAGAAACACAAGAAGCATATGGTCGTACGCATAACCTTTTTAAGAGCCAACTTCATCTAATATTTTGGGAGAAAATGTTTCTTTCCCCCCACTCATATCTTCTCCCAAGTTAATACATGCTGAAGATTGTTTTCCCTTATTATTTGTTTTCTCACCAATGTTCTTTGCTCACGTAGCTTCTACTTTCTTTCTACAGCTGGGACTCCCCTGACACGGAATATCATTTCACTTCATTTATCCCCTCTGTGAGCTCTTCAGCAAGACTAGTGTTTTGTAGATTTTCCTCAGGAAATGAAGAGGTGATAATGAGGAAGCACAGCACAGCTGACAATAAAAGACTGAGCACGGTGATCATTAGCCTACATTATCTCATTACCCTTGCCACAGAGACTTTCCCACTGGCCAATTTTTTCTCTCCTCATCTCTGGACTTAACAACTTTGGACTCCCCATCTCCAGTCCAAGGGTAATAAAGGATGTCCCAAATTGTGGGTAGTTAAAGTTGGTCCCCACAGTGTCTAAAAATACTATGTAGGCAGGCAGGTAGGAAGCCTGGCCCCAATTATGAAAAAAATAAAGCAATTAGCAACATTACTAAGTAATGTCAACAGAGTGCAATTGAGAGATGCTAGCTATCACATTTGAGGTTATCAGGTGAAATTGGGGTTGAGAAGAGGGGAGAGTCATAGCAAGTTGAATTTTGGAGAAAGCAGGAAGGGAACAGAAGGGAATGATATATGGAGACTGAATTCATAAAGAGCTTATAGGTATACAGAAAGAAGCAGACACATGGAAAACAGTTGAATTACCTCGGTGGCTAGATTGAAGATTCATAGTGTCTTGTGATGATACTTCCCCCACCCCAGTGCTTCATGGAACCTCTCAACTCCTAAAATATATTTAATTCTTTTTAAGAACTTTCAATATGCCTGTTCATAGATTTCATCTTACAACACTTATTTATTTATCACCTGTTCTATGTCAGGCACTGTAATAGACTCTGAGGATATACTGATGAATAATTAATACTGATATAATTTAGACAAATCTCTACCCTCATGGAACTTATATTCTAAACGAATATTCTCAAGATTCCTTAGCTCCAGGAGTGCCCGGGTCACTCAGTTGGTTAAGTGTCTGCCTCTTGATTTCGGTTCAGGTCATGATCTCAGGGTCTTGACATCAAGCCCCATGATGGGTTCCAACCTCAGCAGGGAGTCTGCTGGAGATTCTCTCCCTCCCTCTCCCTCTGTCCCTGCCACTGCTCTCTCTCTTTCTCAAATAAATAAATTTAAAATAAAAAAAAAGATTCCCTAGCTCCCTCATGTCATATGTATCTTTACACTCAATCCTTATAGCTTAATATAACTTAGATTTTTTTATACCTAATAAACCTAATTAAAACATCAGAAAAAGAAAGTAGTTGAAGAAAGTAAGTCTCTTTCTTGGAGATTTGGTCTTAAACTTCTATACCTTGCTGATGTTGGATGGCTTCTGGATTTTTATTTGTAAGTTCAAGCTTATGGTATCCATTTTTTATAGATCAAAATAACTGCTGGTAATTTCATATGGTTAAACAATATATTTTTCTTTATATCTGAAGATTACTATAAGAAGAAATTTCTTTTTTAAAATTTTGTTAACATTAAAGTTGATTTTCTATGTAATTATGTGCTTCTGGCTAAATAGTCAAAATACTTGAATGAAAGTCAGAATTATCTGAGACAAAGTATTACGAAAAGAAAGAGTGTTCCTAGCATTGAAGAATAAGATGATGTGAATCAAAATTGACACTATGATATATAAATAAGTTCAAATAACATTTTAAAATATAAATTTGATCTTAAGTTCACATCAAAAAAATTACAAGGACAGTGAAAAATTAGAGCAGCATAATAATCCAGTGGTTTCTATATATTAATGAAAATAAACATCTGGTTCTTTGGATATATGGTTTACTCCCACTTAATAAGAAAATCAACTGGCGTTAGACATTCTACTACTCCCTATATTTAATGGCATTGATCATAAGCTGTGGTTTTAGAAGTCCAAATGTGATAACCGAAATAGGCAGCATTGTTAAAAGTAAATCCAAGCATGTTTTTCCAGGTCCTGGAGAATTCCTTCTTCTCATGGGCTTTCTGGTTGGTTCAAGGCAGTTCCGGCAAATACACCTGTTCATGATATAGTTTACACTGATGCTTGGAGGGAACTGTGGTTTGGAAAAAGGCAAGGGCTTATTCTCGTCTTACTCTAGCCAGATGTCTAGGGTGGGGAGTCTGTTATTTAGCTTGCTCTTCCTGACCTTGTCATCACACCAGAAAGGGGGGCTTACCCTGAGCAGGAAATGATTGTGAAAATTATTTGTGATAACCAGAAAAGAGAAAATGATATGCTTTTATCTAAAGCATGAATCAAAGAAAATACCCAAAGGATTTTAAAAAGTAACAATACTTACAAGCATTAAAAATTAAACAATAATGTTGTTTCATAATAAAATGAAATAACAAAAATTGCCCAGGGCTATCTGGGTGGCACAGTTGGTTAGGCGCCTGCCTTCGGCTCAGGTCATGATCCCAGGGTCCTGCGAAGGCAGGAAGTCTGCTTCTCCTTCTGCCTCTCCCCCTGCTTGTGCTCTCTCTCTCTCTCTCAAATAAATAAAGTCTTTAATAATAAAAAAAAAGTCTTAATCTGGTTGTTGGAATAGGAGTAAAATGAGTATACTGCAGATGAGTTGACTTTTTCTCAGGTAGTTAAAATTTTCTGTGGCTACCTGAAAATGGGACATGGTGGAAATATCAGTGTCTGGTATTAACCACTGCAAACCCTTCATCATCCACGTAAGTAGTAGGAGGGCTTCTGTCTACCACTCCTTACTGTTACCTGGCATAGTGTACTCAAGTTTATAAACATTCCTACTTTATCAAGAGTCTAAGTGAGTATGTTTTTTAAAACGAAAAGTTTTCCAAAGTGAAATAGGGATAGCAAAGTCAGGTGGACATTATCTTTGGATTATCTGTGTCTGTCTGTCATCCTTCCCCCATCTCTGTTACTTTTGAGTACACATAAAATTACAGCAGCTTTTAAAATATTTGCAAATAGAATAAGAAAATTCTAGCTATTTATGCATGTCTGAAGTGATCTGTCTTGTTGAAGGACAGGAAGCAAAGACACTTAGGTTTTGGTAAAGTATGGACAGAAAGAGTAGACATATATTCCTTTAAGCATTTAAGAATGGAAAGGAGAGTATAAATTCAAGTGTCAGCTGTCTAAACCCTGAGCTCGTCAGTATGGTCATCCCAAAAGTGCTACTGTTTCTGACCAAAATCTATGAAAACAGAGTTAGATTCCACTTAAACCAAATCTTTTCATTATCCTGTTCTAATAAGTCATAAAAGGAAACTCTTTCTGGTAAGAATCCTATTCTTTAAGGAAAATCATCAAAATGAGGGCAGGGGGCAATCTGTCACAGCTTTAATCAGGGTGCACAATAGAATCCGAGGAAAAGATGTAGGAAAAGTGTAACAGAAAACAATGAAACAAAAGATGCTCAGTTAACTCTAGGAGAAAAGAGAGGTGAGACCGATCAATTGGAGGAAGAGGACTTCAAATCAGTTATTATTGAGTGTGGGAAGCCTGAGTCAGTGGACTTGAATGGAGAAAAAAGCAAATAATCAAAAAGCACAAGATTATAGTGAGTTACTTTGCCCCTTTCTTTCCTATCTCCTGAATTGCCACCAAAACTCTTAGCTCAGCACTATGTACATATACACAACAGAAGTATTTATAGATACTGCCAAAGCTACTGCTCAATATAACCTTTTATTTAATTATTTTATTTTATTTTATTTTATTTTATGGGAAAGGAGAGTATTATTTTTAATGAGCTTTAACAATATCCACTATATCTCTAGAGAGATTTAGATTTTTTTTATATCTAACACATATTTTAACTTAATTTTAAATAAGTTAGAATAACTTTACAAATTCACAAATGAAAATTATACTTTTAATGGTAGATAAATATTAACCTATAGATTTAGATGCAACTAAATATTTGTGAGGTCAATCATACACCAAAAAAAACCCTGCTTTCATAACCTGATGTTTCAAATTATTTCAATTTGCACTTCATAAATTCAACTTTTTAATAAATATTTTTGCATTATGATTCTAAGATGATTCTATTTAGAGCACTTCACTCCAACACTTTATCATGGATTTAGATGATCTTTATTCCCAATAAACCAAATAGGCCCAACTATTTTCTATTTTAACAATGTTTTTATTAGTTGTAGAGACATCTTAATTTGCTATATAAAATTTTTAATTAGATAATGCAACTTTTAAAGCTGTTGAATAGCATCTTGAGACAAATTTGCAAAACTTATCATGTTCCTCTTTCTCATTAACTTGTAGTTTAACACAGTATTCCTTATGCTTCTATGAAACAATAGTCCATATGAAACAACTTGAGTATCAGAATAAAAAGAGTTACAAACTTTGTTAATGGTGAAAAGTATCGCTGTAGTTTAGAGTGTTCAGCTGAGTGCTCTTTCAACTGACTTACTGTGTTACCGGCATGCTCTTCTGGCTTACACCGCCTACCATGAACTTTGACTTAGTATGCATGTGGGATCTCTCAAAACTGTTCTGTTAAAAGCAAGGAGATTGATTACATAATAAATATTATTTTAATAGACACCTGAACAGCACCTATTTGATGATTTAATGATTTCAATGGCCCAAAATACTTCCTTGAGTTCTATGAAGGTCTATAGACCACAATAAGGATAGTACCAGATAGCCCTGTCCTTGAAGGTGAAGTTGCAAATGAGACCATTTGTGTAAAGTGCCTTCAGTGTCTGGCAAATAATAAGCATCTATTGTTGTTGATGATGATGAAGGTGATGATAAATGACTACTCTATTTTTTAATCATGCTAAATACTAGCATCGTGCTTTTCAGTGCTGTTTCAATTCAATATGTTTTAAGACATACTAGACATGTATCATATGACCTCACTGATATGATGAATTCTTAATCTCAGGAAACAAACTGAGGGTTGCTGGAGTGGTTCAGGGGTGGGACGGATGGGGTGGCTGGGTGATAGACACTGGAGAGGGTATGTGCTATGGTGAGCTCTGTGAATTGTGCAAGACCGTTGAATCACAGATCTGTACCTCTGAAACAAATAATACAATATATGTTAAAAAAAAAAAAAAGAAGATAGCAGGAGGGGAAGAATGAAGGGGGGGAAATGGAGGGGGAGACAAACCATGAGAGACAATGGACTCTGAAAAACAAACTGAGGGTTCTAGAGGGGAGGGGGTTGGGAGGATGGGTTAGCCTGGTGATGGGTATTAAGGAGGGCACGTTCTGCATGGAGCACTGGGTGTTATGCACAAAAAATGAATCATGGAACACTACATCAAAAACTAATGATGTAATGTATGGTGATTAACATAATAATAAAAATTTTTTTTAAAAAAGACATACTAGAGATTGTGCCTGGCTTAGAGAATCAACTAGAGCATGATCAATAATAATGCTGTTCTCTCTTCTGGCTTCTCTTCCTCCAGGGAAGACGCTGATCACCAGTCATCACACTCCTCCCTCCAGAGACCAGAGGAGCCTCTACAAACCCTCCTAAGTGGTGTCCAAGCACCCAAGGCTAATTTTGACTTTGCCTGACAGAAGCAATTGCCATTCTAAGGTCTTATCTCTAGTATTAGGGAGTTTAAATGATAGTTGATGACCCAAGCTAGCATCCAAGAAAAGAATGTGAAGTTTAGAAGTAGAAGAGACTTAGGAAATTTAGAATTGTGTGACACACCTATTGTGACACTTTTCAAATACATTCACACACACACACACGGGATAAAGAGATTATTCAAAGAAATTATTTACTAAAATGTGGTTGATGGGGAATAAGTAAGTAGTAGGTATATAGATTATATAACCTCAAGCTTTTATCCAAAACTCTGAAGTCAGGTGTGTTTAGAGAAATATTAGTATCAGGATATCATACCTTCTATTATTTGCTACCTTCAGTATGGTCTGGGGTAGCATTCTATAATCAAAGATATTAATATTTCTGCAGCAAAATGCATGAATGTATCTACTAAGTATTATAAATAAAGCTTATACATAGCTTTATGTAAATTTAGATCGTATCAGGTCAGTAATTGTAGATAAGAATTTTTGAAATGTATTTAGGGTGGAATACTATGAATAAGTAGATTTTAATGTATGACGTGTAAGAAGAGTACAGTCATAATATGTTGGCATTCTTTTATCACTGTGAAATAAGATGAAATATATATTTGGTCTCTGCCCCTGTTCCTGACACAAAGCTACTAAAACCCTTGTAGTTTGCTGAGTGATGGGGTTGTTAAGAGGCTCTTACACAGAGCTCCTAAGTCCCTTGGAATTTCCTGGATGATAGAAATGTCTTATTTTCTAATGAGGCAACTCTTGGTAGGCTCCTGGATAGCTTCAGGATGGGGGCTAGTCACCAGAAACAACAAGCCATGATTACAGAACCTTGGAACTTTCAGGGGTCCCTGGGTGGCTCAGTCAGTTAAGCGGCAGACTCTTGATTTCCGCTCAGGTCATGATCTCCCAGTTGTGAGATCTTTGGGCTCCACAGGCTCCACCCTCAGCGCCCAGCCTGCTTGAGATTCTCCCTTTCCCTCTGCCTCTGCCGCTCCCCTCCCCCTCACATGCACTCTTCTCTCTCTCTCTCAAAAAAAGAAGCAGCTTGGAACTTTCAACCTCACCTCCCATCCTCTGGAGAGGTAAGAGGGGCTGGGAATTGAGTTAATAATTGGTCATGCATGCATGAGGAAACCTCCATAAAAATCTCTAAATTATGGGTCTGAGGAGTTTCTGCATTGGTGAATGCATCCATATGACGGGAGAGTGGAACATGCCAACTCCACAGGGACAGAAGCTCCTGTGCTTGGGACTCTTCCAGACCTTTTCCTATGCGCATCTTCATCTGGCTGTTTATCTATATATTATATCCTTTATAATAAACCAATAAATGTAAAAAAGAATAGTAAATAAGAAATGTATAAGAAATTATGGAATTAAAACATACATACACACACATACACATATATGTGATTTTAAGAAAGAGGAGTGTTTAATGTCTCTCTCTCTATACACACACACATATAGGTATGATTAATGCCTTAATATGTGTATCTAGATAGATAGATGGATATTAAGCACTCATGTTTGTGACATAAAAAAAAGAGGAACATAGTCTCTTCTCATAGCTAGGGTGATCCTTTTAAATGTAAGTCATATTTTATCCTATCTCTGGTCAAAATCGACAATAGCTCTCAATTTTCTGAAGAGTAAAAATCAACGTCCTTACGAATGCCTGTAAGAACCTATAAGAGCTGTCCTTGAATTAGCTCCTTATTGACTCTCTCTCTCGACTATACTCCTGCTATAGTAATTTCCTTCCTGTTCTTTAACACATGAAGTGTGCTCCAACTTCAAGGCCTTTACACTGGCTCTATTTTCTGCCTGGAGTGCTCTTTTTCCTTACTGCCACACAGCCAACTCCTTGCCTTTTTTAAATCTTTGCACAAAAGTTATCTCCTCAATGAGGATTATGGATGCATCCCATTAGAAATTACCTCCAACTCTCCTGCTTCTCCTGCCAAATGCACACCCTTCCTGACTCTCCTCTGTATTGTTCTTTTTTTTTTTTAAAGATTTTATTTATTTATTTGAGACAGAGAGAATGAGAGAGAAGAGCACATGAGAGGGGGGAGGGTCAGAGGCAGAAGCAGGCTCCCTGCTGAGCAGGGAGCCCGATGCGGGACTCGATCCAGGGACTCCAGGATCATGACCTGAGCTGAAGGCAGTCGCTTAACCAACTGAGCCACCCAGGCGCCCACCTCTGTATTATTCTAAGGCTCTTATCATTACTCATATTCGCTACTATATTGTTATGAGTTGAACTGCACCCCCTATCTCCCACAAAAGACATGCTGAAATCCTAATCCCACAACCTCAGAATGTGACCTTATTTGGAAGTAGAGTTGTGTAATTAGTTAAATTAGGATGAGGTCTTACTGGAATGGGGGCAAGGGTGGGGGCTACTCCAACATGACTGGTGTCCTTATAGGAAGAGGGAAATTTGAACATAAAGACACAGGGAGAATGTCATGTGATGATGAAGGCAGAGATTAGTTATGCACCTGCCAAAACCACCAATGATCACTGACTGACCCTGAGGCTAAGAAGAGGCAAGGAAGGATTCCTGTGTGAGTTTTCACTGGAGCGTTGCCCTGTGGACACATTGATTTAGGATTTTCAGCCTTCAGAACTGTCAGACAATAATTTTCTGTTGTTTTAAGCCACGCAGCTTGTGGCATTTTGTTAAAGCAGCCTTAGGAATTGAATACATCTGTCTGTATACTATGTCATTACTATCTAATTCCCTTTTTATTGTTCTTATTGCTTATTGTTTGTCCACCTCCTGCCACTGACTCTCCTTCTCCCAGAAGGCAAGCATAAAATAGCAGGGCTCTTTCTCACTGCTATTCCCAAAGCACCTACAAGAGTTCCTGGCCCACAGCAGGTCCTCAATACTATCTGAATGAAGTAATACTCCTATACATTGCTTCATTATTTAATCATTTTAGTTGCTCTTTGTGCATTTCCCAGTTGTTGTTTTTTTTCATTTAGTGTTTTATTACCCACAGTAACGGGCAACATAGCCAGCAGGAATAATTTAAATAAGCACCAAAACTCAATTTAACACCTCTTCTGAAATAAATATTTTAAAATAATTGTTAAAAGTAATGAGGTTGACTGCTTATAATTTCATCTCTATTTATTTCCCCTAGCCATGCTTTGTGAAGATGCTATGGAACAAGTAATCAAGTCAGATACCAGAAGAGAATAGGAGAGTTAAGATAATCAGCTCTTGAGCAATGGAGAGTTGATTGAACATAAATTGTTTCACTTCCTAACCAAGTCTCCATAGAAGAAATGATCATTCATAATAACCTTCCAAAACGATTATCTCCCCTGCCCCCCCCCATGACTTCTATCCACCAATCTGTTTAGACTTCTCAAATTTCAATTATTAAGAACATTCAGTCACTTCTGGTCAGGGTAGAGAAATTTCTTCCTTTGAGTTCAATAGTTTAAAAGCTCAAAAATTAGTTTATCCAGTTTAACTAAACTCATCTCTCAACAAGCATAAAATCTGTGAAGTTTGACAGGTATTCTACATTTATTAATGTAAGTTACTCCACCAGGATAAAATACCTCTCTTTATGTTTATATTTGCACTCATCAGGGAGATCCCCCCATCCCAGCCACTAAAATTAAACCTTGAAATCGACTGCCCCAGTGAAAGTGAAAATACCTATTGCTTTTAAAAATAAGAGGTCATTCTTTGACTTAAACTTCTTTGGTTTTGGTCTAGAGTAAGACAACAGTCTTGAAGCTAAGCACTGTGAGGGGCAAAGGTTTTAAATCACAAAAGCTTTCTCTTCCAAAAGCAAACCTTGACGTTCTGAACAGAGTTTTACTGTAAGCCATAGTGAAGAGAAAAATGAAGATTTAGGGGACATTCTTGGTAGGCAAAAAGAAGTACAGGCCCTTAGAATAAAAAGAAAGAGAAAACCAAGAATGGATCAAAGTTCTTTGACTTTTTCTACCTGTCGTCATATAAAAACTTGGAGTGGACAATCATATAGCACCAGACAGATCAGAGAAGCTAAAAGTAGAGGGGACTGTACGCAGTTTCATATTTGAAAATCTAGAAAGAGACTGAAAAGCAGAGTGCTTTTGTAGCAACATAGGGTGAACACAACAGCAGAGAAATGGCAGCTTATAGTGTTTGGGCAGAGAAGACCCCAGTACACCCATGTTGCCTGCCTCAGTTCTTAGTGATATACGTGAGAAGAATTTCATAAGCTCCTGCAGAGTTCTTGGTCATGAATTTAAAGTTTCCCAACTATTGGGAAGTTGCCAGACTTGGCAGGTACAAGACCAATAAAGCAGAGAGTCTAGGCTGAGAACAAAATGGAAGGCATGGCTGAGTCTCCGTGCAACCACGCAGTCAATGAATTGCCAGCAGGGGTGAACTGGGGCTGGACTCTCAGGTGCTGACCTTGCTGAGAACAAGCCATACATTATACAGGTGGACATAACATGGAGACCAGGCAAGAGAATTACTCCTCAGCTGGAGTTCAGTGGGAGCCAGCATAGGGCACCATGTGGACCAGTACTATTTTCCGTTCCCTCCGTGTGTAGATAACACCTAGGGAAGGAAGAGGAGGGTGTGTGAAAGAAAGCCCCCATTGAGATTCTGGATTTTCAATAGATTATGTAACTACCAGAATTACCTATTTGCAAACCTAAAATGTTTCTTGTTTTGTTTTGTTGCTTTTCTTTGTGGACAGAAATCAATACAGGGGAGGGTTAAATCAGTTACAGGAACTGAAGATGGCAATGTTATTTTGCACATATGAGCCGCTTGTGAAAACATTCAGTGATTTTCAGGGACTCGGTTTTTAAAAAAACTGTCTGAAATAAACAAAAAGTTTCAGTTGAAAAGTTTAGTAAGATAGCATATGAGACCTCAATACTGAACTAGCACAAAGTCTATCAATCCTTCTATATCTCGACCAAAAAAATTAACCTTTTGTTCCCCCTGGGGACACTTGAAATATTTTTAAATTAATTAATATTTGGAAATACAGATACCATTTATACTTCACATTTTAGATTATAAAAGATATATATGAAAACAATCTTTCTTTGATAGTGTTAATGTGGTATAAGACTAGAAAAGATTTAAAATCTACTTTTATTTACTAAATTAATTGTGTGTTACTGGACAGTGGGGCAAATGAACAATCTGACCAATTATCAATAATAGGAAATCAGTGTTTTCCTGCCAAAGCTGTACCCAATGCTTACAATTATAATCATGACGTGGGCGTACATCTATCATTTGTTACGATTTGCTGAGCATACTAAATGTTTTCTGTATTTTCACAAACTAAATATTAAGAAGCCTGTGAAGTAGAAATGAAGATAAATAGATAATATATATTCCTCATATTTGAAATTAAATGATCCTCAGGAAAAATATTTTTGTTTGTTGTAATTTTGAACAAAAAATACTGAGTTGATTAGATACAACTTTTATTTTAAACAAAAATTACAATTCATTTGTTTACAAGACAAGATGAACTGAAAGTTAATGTAACTACTTCTTAAAGTGAAATTATAGATTGCATTTACACTGACTTTATACAACTAAATGAATTCATCATATTATATATAACACATTTAAGTTATCTTCCACATATTATGAACTGACATTCAAATCCAGAACTCTGATACATAAATTAAATTTCATGTTACTAAAATTTGTTTTTGTACATACAGAGTTAAGATGTTTTAGACGATCCCAACATTTGTTCTGTCCTTGGTAAACATTGAGAATTATGACATATGAAGACACTGTATAAGGGAAATTAAATCAGCTTTGATCCCATTATTAAGAAAACCATACAGAATAGGATTAAGGCAACAGGACAGCATGCCTAACAAATGACAAATGCAATACACCAACTTGAAATGCCTGTTTGAAATAAGGTTATCATTAAAATCAGTTACCACATGGAAAAGGTGTAGGGGCATCCAGCTAACGGCAAACACTAATATCAATATGGTCAGTCTATAGAAAACACTTCGGGATCTCTTTTTGATTCTCATGATAGAACGGTTTACTCGCATTTCGTGAACATCTGAGTTTTCTTCAGGTTTCATCTCAAAGCAGGTGGGGACCCTTGGTATGAACTTACTGGCTGACGAGAGCTGACTTTTTACGGAACCCAAGTTTTCTGGAAGCATTCTTGAGTGGTTCTCTTGAGGCGATCTTGCTGGAGCAGGTAACACACATGCTGTCTTCTTGCTGTATCTTCTTCTGTGTTTTCTGATGAATGAATAGCCCCACTTATGGCTGCTGGACAGTTTCACCTGAGGCCCACTCTTTTTGAATGGATGAAGAGTTAAGTTGATCATCTCATTTTCTTCTAGTTTGTTTTCTTTGTTGGACAACCCACAGCTTATACTCCTGCAGACACTGGTATGACTTACAGTGAGACACACCAAGGGCAGAATATACTGAACTAGCAATAAAGAGATAGTAAAAGCAATTCTGTACGAATCAGATGGCCATGACTCAACACATAAATACCTGCTGCTCAGCAATGCTGAGCCAAATGTTTCCTGAAGTTCCACCAGACTGTGAAACACTGGAAGGGGAGAGCAAATCGCAAAACCTAGTGTCCAGACGGTAGCAATCAGGAAGTAGCCATGGTTTGCTGTTAAATTATTAGATATAGGATGTTTTATCATATGATACCTGACGATGGCAATTGATATCAGAATTAAAGTTGAAACCAGAACGGACACACATTGAAGAAAAGGCATAATATGACACATGACTTTGCCAAACATCCACTGATCCAGCAGGACAGAGGTCAGTGTGAAAGGGGAGCAAAACAGCACAACCAAAATATCAGAGAAGGCCAAATTTCCTATGAGGAAGTTGACCATAGTCTTCTGATTACGTTTTCTCGTGAGAGCCATTAAAATAAGTAGATTGCCCATAAAACCAAGAAGACTTACAAATGTGTAAAGTCCAATCAGAAAATACTGCAAGTCATCCACACTGCTCTTATAGTCATCCCAGACCGGGAAATCAGAATTCCGAGTGGCAGCAGTATTGTTCTCGGTGGCAAGGGTCTTGTTATAAAACTCCTGGAGTTCTAAATCCATTTTATAGCTCTGCTTGGAATAAAAAGACGTTAGTTACCAACTTTAAAAAAAAATTGCGTGACTACGATAAATTAATCCACTGAGAGGGAAACTAAATTTTAAAATTTGTTCCCATACCTTATTAATCTCCTAAACAAAGTTTCATGAGGTCTTTAATTGGTCCAAGTGCAGAGCAAATATCAGCCAATAACAAGTACAGTAAGTTTAAGTCTATCATCATTTCTATGGTATGTTAATTTGTGTTAAAATAGCAGACCTTGTTTTTTAGATTTATGTAGATATAATGAAAGGGAAGGAAAAGGCAAATGTATATGAGAACTTCAAGATATCTAATTTAAAATAGCTCATTATTATTAATTGTCTAGTCAAGGTGCTTATTCATGGTGTGGTCACATAATCTTATCTTAAACAGTCATTCGTTTCCAACTTCAATCAAGGTCAAACTTAAAAGTCACCTATCCTGAGGTATTCCTTGGCCTACTCAATTGGATGTGATCTCCTCTTTGGAACTCCCATATTGCTCTGTTTCTAGCTGTCTGACGCTGTATGTCACAATTTGCTTTGCAATGCTATTAAAATACATAGCAGCTTACCTTATCTATTTATAAGCAATGGGAAAGCAGAAAACTGTCCTTTATTCATCGTGGTATCTACCACAATACATGGCCTAGTAACTTCACCATTGTAGGTGCTAAATAAATATTTATGGAAAAATGAAAAATTCAAACAAATGTCTAGTATCCTAAATATTATCTAGTTCATGCGTGTTCAAATGTAAGCTTCTCAAGTGTAGAAACACTATCCCAGGACTTAGGTCTATGTACTAGGCACTTACTGTTTATCAAGCTTACTGTTGACTATGTGTGCACAATACTAGATGGCAAAGTCATTCCATGATCAATTCTCAGTCTTGTGACATGTGCCAGATTATCATGAATTAGGATAGCCACTGACCAGCAGTCTGCTAGTGTTTTTAAAAACAAAATTTACTTGTTTATTTTTTAATTTAAAAATTGAAAATAACTTTCAGCTTTAAAAAGATTGAATAAATTCATATCGTCTGAGGAAAACTTACATCTTAAATGTAGAAGTAATACTAATATCATACCCCATAATAAGTTTTTTTCCATTTCAAACAAAATTAACAGTGTAATATTATTAATAGCACAATGGTATTTCTTATTTACTGCTACATTTTAGAGATTTGGCAGAATTATAAAAAAAAGGAGCACTATTATTTTTTTAACAAGAGTTTCCTATAGAACACTCAGGATAGCAATGGTTAATTAATTCTGATGAATACAGATGTTGTTATAGAGATCCTTATATAATGCAACTTTAAAAAGAATATATACTACATATCAGTTTATGTACATATTTCTAGATCTATAGTTGGATTAACTATGTTTAAAACTATAAGAATACATACATATCTAATTAATAGTGAATACTATTATCTTTAATTTATAAGGGACTTTTAGGTCCTGATCCAAAATATTTCCAAATAGAAAATCCGATTGTGTACATACATTCATTATCAGTAATTTTAACTCCAGGTTTATATACAGCAGGTTTCAAATAGGATGATACAGGCATCATTGTTCTATGAGAAAATTTGAAAGTTTAAGTTTTTCACAACTTCTACAACTGATTCTATGTTGATTAAATTACTTTCCAGAAGCTGATAACATCCCTTTAAAGATAAATTAATTCAAGAGCTCAGGGTCTTACTCATTCATTCTTAGACACTAGCCAACAATTTACATTGATATTGCCCCAAGTTAAAAGGGGTAACTGGTGCAAAAGTTACTCACATGACCTACTGAATCATCTTATTCATCATATTACCAGTTAGTTAATGGCCTCCCAGTAACTACTCTGTATAGATCAGTGAGCTTCTAATCAGAGTAGCTTTGACTGGCCTTTCTGCCTAATTTCCTGGGTTCTGATAACTCCCCTGGTTCCATCTACCTTGTTTAAGTCCTATTTATATTTATAATGTGTACAGGTTATTTGTTACTGTGATCCTGCTTAGTTATTCTTCTTCTGACTCACTTTCTTGAGACAATCATTTTTTGCTGTAGGTCAGTGGCTATTGACTACCTTTTCTACGACCAAGGTAAGGAAGGACAAAAGAGAAATTGGGTAGTTGATTCTACAATGGGCTTTGTGTTTTCCTGGGATGTGTAACTAAAAGATGACACTCCTTTAAAGTAAAATATTACTGTCCAAAATTTTTGGAAGGAAGAGGAAATGCAGTACAATTTGTGGTAGTAGAAACAATGTGGTTGAATCTAAAATTCAGACTGACTCCAATGTAGTGGGCGGTCTTCTCAATTAGACACTAATGGACATAAAGGAAAATGTCTTAATTCTTTTCATGATGGAAATGGTGCTTAATAGAGTTATGTTGTACATAGTGGATGCTAAGTAAACACTTGTTACTCATCATTTTAAAAGTTAGTTTAATTTTTCCCACTTTAAAAAAAAAAACAGAAATGAATCATCTGGGGAATGTAAGAAAGTTCAGGATAGTGCATGACTACACGTATATATATGTCTGTTTACGTACACATATATATTGGAACCACTGAAATTAGACAGGTTTTCAAACGGCCCTAAAATGTAATGAGGAGATAACATCCATAGACAATGGGGATTGCTTAGCGTTTTAAAATTTTAAATGAGATGCCTTCAGTGATAAAGCAACATGAAACTAAAATAGCAAAAAATATTTACATTTGTTTTTATTTAAATGTAAAAAAAGTACATCAGATTGCAGTGTGTCACTAAAAATTTTCTATGATAATACTTACACAGAAAATACTGAATTCATTAAATTATAAAAACCACTGCCTTGTTAGTAAGAAGATGAAGGAAATGCCATCCTGAGTATTCATTGGACACAGGGAAAACTGAGGGCAACACTTCTTTCCCTCCATAAAAAACACTACTTATATATAATTTTAAAGGGGGAGGCTTCTTTCATTAATGAATAACTAAGAAAGATTAGTTGGTCCTTCCTTTGCTCATTCAACTAGCATTTATTGAACAATTAATGTGTGAGATGCATTGCTAGGCTCTGGCATTAAGATAACAAATACAAGATATTATGTGAGTAATATTCTGAGGAGTTAATTCAAGGTTACACAATGAGTAATTACAGACTGCAGTGCCTGAGAGAGAAAAGGCCCTAAATGGATGATGAATGAATGAATGGATGAATGAATGACATTTTCCTGACAGCCAGCGATGGATTTTTTTCACAACAGCATGAACACTTACACTGTTGCTGAATATCATGGATGCTTATTTGTACCTATTGATAGATTGATAAATTATCATTTTTTCTTATGTTTTTTTCCCTCTCCTAACATTCATTCACTCATTTAACATTCATTTATTCCTTTTATTTTGGTCAGACTGTAGTCAACCTCGCGCTGCTCTCTCTCTAACCCCAGGCCAATCCATCCCATCTACACACAAACATACACCTAACACCTAATATCGTGCTCTGCACTAAATGAGCATTTTGTGAATCTTTGCTCCAGTGACTTCTTACAACTGGAGATATTGCAAATGCGGCCAGGGGGAAGGAAGGGAATGCTAAGCTGTTTCTTTAACGCACCATCTTTTAGTGTGGCGGCCAAAGGCAGAATACCCAAGATGGGCCATGCAATGGCAGGTAGATTATTTTGAACTGAAAATAATCAAGACCCAAAAGACTCAGGTAGAAACTTTGACCTCCCCACCAACTGCCTAAAAAAAATTTAGATAGAAGACCTGTACCAGGAAAAGAGCTATTTATAGAAATTCCTTTTTGCCTAAGAAACTTACCTGCACAACAGGGCAACCTTCATTTTCCAAACATCTCCTCTCACCTTCCTGCTAGTGGCTTTCCTCCCTTACCACTCTCCTTAGCTCAGGATGACATATAAACCTCATTTTGCCTGTCTGTGGAATTTCCACGTCTGTGTAGATTCCCTGTAGGTAGGAAATTAATCTGATTTTCTTCTGTTAATCTGTCTTACAGAAATTTAATTCTTAGTCCGACTAGAAGAACTTTGGACGAAGAGAAATTTCTTCCTCTATGACAGTAGCCAGGGGATATTTCAAACAGTAGGAAATGTTTGCCCAATAAGATTTGTCTTTTTTTTTAATTGAAAATCAAAGGTAAAAAAACTACTTTAAAATGAAAGAAAAAAAGCACAAAGGATTTCTTTTCTTAAATTTACCCCTTTACTTCTCTGAAAAGCACAATAAGCAAACCTATAATGAAATGTAGATCTGTTTAATAATTATCTGCTTTTCGACAAGTGTTATAATGAATATTGTACAATTTTATGAAACATAGATACTTTATACATAATGAGAGTAATGTAATATGTGTACTTTTCTTCATCTCAGAGAGCCAGAGAAATTGTGAAATATAACCAGAGACAATGTTTTAAAAATGAAATATTATTTTAGGAGAAATTTGATACTGACTGTGTGTAACCTTTGTTGTGTTTACTTACAACATTTTCCTCTTTTGTATCTAGTTTTAGCTCCCACCATCAGAATTCCCAGGCTGCAACATCAAACTTTAATCCTCAGAGTAAAAAGTGAAAAAAATAAAAGTTCTTTGTCAAACTGTGGTGACTTTTAAAAAGCAATGTCTTTGTAGACTTTCTGTAATTTTCTGATATTGTAATTTTCTTATAAAAATTGATCTACAGCTGACACCAAGACAAATGAAATCTTCCGAATAGACCTTAGGTATGTTAAGTAGATAGTTCTTAAAAAGAATAACAGGAGGAACTTCAGGGAACTCAAAGGATACTAAAAGACAGCTAATATATTTAAATAAGGTTCCTTTGTTAGGATAATTTCCTGTCTTATGAAAATACACATCTTTTCACAGAGGATGCCAATCACACACAAAAGGATAAAATACATGATTTTTTTTTCCTTCTGGCAATGATAAATATCAAGTATTGCCTATTTTGCTATGATCCTGGAACAATGGCGAGATTCCATGTTCTCAAATATTCCCACGATTTATTTTTAAAGCTAGAATCTGGCAAAATTTGAGTTGGAAAGATAAATACAGCTTTGCTCAGCTGACAAACACGCAGGCACGCGCCACCCTCTCTTAATTCTAAGAGCAGAGTTTCTTTTCCCTTGAGAAATCTGAAATGTAAAATCGCATTCCGGCTCAAAATTCTGCTGAGAGCCTCAGGCTATTCCATGGTCTCTGGCAAAGTCTTTCGACTTTGATCCAACACGATGGTTCAGTGCCTTTAAAAGAGAAACTAAAGCTCTGTGAACTTGGGGATAAAAATTCCTTGTTTCTGGAATTCAAGGTGTATGGATGTATGGTACTGCTCGCATTTGTCCTATGAGGCCACCTTGCAAACAAGAGCGCCAATCCAGGCGCGCAGCTGCCTCCGGGTCTGCGGCCAGCTGCCGCACCGCGCTCCAGGTGGACTGACGGAGTGGCGCCCGGTGGACGGCGCCCGGGGACCGCGCCAGAGCCCGGCTACGGCCGTGCACTGGCTGAGCACCCCGTGGGCTGCGGTTCCCCCGCCTCGGATGCCAGCCGGGCTGCACCCGCGGCTCGCCCGCAAGGGGAGCGCTAGGTCCCCGCAGACCCCCCTCCCGCTTGCTGCCGATCCAGCTCCAGTGCGGATTCCGGACACTCCTCCTGGATTCGGCCAGCGCCTGCCCCACCCCGGGTGAGTACTTGCCCCGCACGAAAGAATTCCGCTTGGTCCCTTCCCCGCTCTCCCTTCACGCCTGACAATTGCCTGTTCCTCCACCCCAAGCCCCCACTTTTCCAGCGGCTCTGCCTTTGGCTTCCCCACTCGCCCTCTCGGGAGCCCCTACTACACCCGGGACCAGGGACAGGCGTGCGGTTACCCGGCCCCGCGCGGACTCTTTGCCGGAGCCAGGAACGGCCTCCGCCCCTCCCTGCTGGCCCACCCCCGCGCGGAAGGGAGCGGCGGGGAGAGGCTGAACCCGGTACCTCGGGGCGCCCGGGCCAGTGCTGGTGCCTCGGCTCCCGGGAACGCGGTCGCTTCTGCGCCCGGGTGGCGGCGACTGCAGGGGGAGGACCTGGAGGTGGCGGTGGGGAAGAGGTGGGGGGTAGGGAGGAAGGAGCGGGGAGCAGCGGGGGTTTTAGAGGCGCCTCGGAAACACGTGACTACTCCCGGGACCCCGGAGACCCTGCTCTAGGGCGCCTGCTCCGCGACAGCTTCTCCCCAAGCCCGGTTTCGGGGCATCCCAGCCCCTACCTTGCTGTTTGGGGGCCCAGAGAGAAGCTGCAGGCCCTCGAGATGGCACCCTGTCACTCTGGCTTTTGGTTCCCGGCGGAGGCCAAGTTAACTTGCGGAGCAGGAAGATTTTTGCCGGTTCTGTCCCCAGCCTGGTGAAGTGAACTCGGAGGAGTCTTGAGCTGATGTGGGAGTGAGTGCAGGGGTACCTCTAAGAGCTTAGGCTCCATGAGAAAAAGCTTCAAGGCCCAGGTTTCCTCTTTGTTCGGAAAAAAAAAAAACAAAAACAAAAACCCACCAAAAAACAAAACTGAACGTTGCTCTTTTTGCACCTTTTTGGAATGAGGAAGGGAGAAGTGTAGGCAGGGAGGTTAATCTGAAGGGACGGGGAACACAAAGGGGTCAGAGATTTGATGCACCCCGAAGAATAGGAAAAAGGATTTATTCCCATTGCCAAGGAGAAGTAGTTGTGGGCGTGGGCAAGCAGCGTGGAGCTGAGGAGTGAGGTTGAAATGCAATCCACGTTTCCCAGGACTGTTGGGTATCATAAAGGAGACTGGGGGGTAAAAAGAGTTGTCGTAGGTTTAAAAAAAAAAAAGACAACAACCAAAAAACACCTCAAAATTTGGCCCTCTGTTTCTCCTCAACGTGATTTCCATCCCCAGTGTTTCCAAATCTGTATTGCAGGTTTGCCTTATTTTTGTTAGTCATTAGTTGGCAGGTATCTTAGGCTTCTCTGTGCTCTGTGTGTATCTGTGTATATCTGTGTGTGTGTGTAGGAGGCAGGGAGTGGGGAGAGAGAGAGAGAGACAGAGAGACACTGGAGAGATTGGAGAAAGGTCCACATGTTCTTGACCATGGCCTTGCAGGCAAAAGATTGTGTTTGTTGTATATTTCAAAACTGAAAACGATCATGTGACAATTATAGCATCAAGTGTTTGGTGATGAGTGTAATCCAATGGGACTGGCACTCTAAAATGGAGAGGACTGTATCCCTTGGTAGCAATGCAACTTGTAAATCTAGTTTCAGGGGGCTGCAAACCCTACTGTTACCCCAGAAGTGGACAAAAATTCTTGTGTCTCTTCTCTGCTGAATTTTAATATTCGATACTCAGGGAATCTGTATAGACTGTCATTGTATCGGCTAGAAAGTCATCCAAGAGTTCTTAAATACCTTAAGTAAATCCAGTTCCTATTTCATTCTTCTCTGTTTATTTCTGGAATACTAGTACATTCTCACCCAAATGCTTGACAGAATAGGCAGTCTGAGCAGGCCCATTGGATCCTGCAGTCGGTGAGCTTAGGGATAGTATGTCAGGAAGGGGTGACCGGTGAGAAAACAAAGTTTGGTTCTTAGACTTTCTTAACACCAACATCAGCATGGTCAATCCTCTACACATATGCCACATAAATTTCTCTTCTTCCATCCCTTGCACATACCTACTTCAAATACTCTTAGTCGTTAAAACAACTTCCAAATGAACCCCATTGTGACTATCTTCTAAATACTAATCTATACTACAAGCTTTTGTATGTTAAAAATACAAGATGGATTTTATTTCTCTTCCACAAATTTGTTTTTTCTTTTGATGATATCGACCCTTAGCTTTAAGTAACTGTTATTATTAGAGTATTAAAAATAAAAGGTCAACATGTCGTTGAGATGAAGATTTTAATTAACCCATCATTCCCTTCCCACTGCACACACAAACATGCAAGCCTCAAAAAGCCTTCTTTAAATACACATTCAATATACATGGAGTAAACAAATTATTTTAAAAAAATCCTTCTTTTGAAGATTTGGTCAACTTGAAAATTCCAACAATATGCTACATAAAGAGGAAGATATGAAGATCAGTGTGCTTTTATCTTCAAATTTCCCAGGAGGGATTCAAGACTAATCATCATCACTCTTTGGAGAACATAATAAGTAATTTTCCTATTTTATGGAGTAAATTCAAGCAGGTGGAGTACTACCTCTGGGAACACAAATAGTAATGTCCATCTCTGCTCTATGTATTTTTTCCTACTCACTATTTATAAAATGCTCATTTGGGAAATTAAGCTGGATTTTATGTGTGCTACAAAATTAAATTGGCTATTTTCCAGTTCTCATGGTTCTTCAGTTATGAAAGAAAGCATTTTTATAAAGGTGAAAGTTAAAATCACTTGGGACTCCTAAGACAAATTATTGAATAATAAAACACTCTCCAAACAATGCCTGGGGTAACATTTCTCTGAGGAACATGTCTGTTGTTTTTTGTCAAAGTTATTGCTGCATTTTAATAGCAGCTACCATTTGTGAAGGACAGTTACTAAAGTGCATTGACATAATCTGAAATGATACGGGATCTTGAGATATTAGTTATAGGAATAGTGGTGGTAAATAAAGTAGAAAAAATAGTATTATTTTATTTGATGCATTTTTTTTTCTGTGAGGATTTTGTTATATTCATTAAGAGTAAACATTTCTTTATCCACTGCTTCTATCATGGTAAATTTAAATCCTTAATTCTTAAAAGACGTGGAAAGGGCCATTTCCACGTATTATCAAAATATTTTTATGATGTGCATTGTTGCATTGATTTCTTTGGAATTGTAATAGTTTGTCATATAATCAATACTTAGGACTTAAAACAAGGAACTAACATAATTGTGAAATACATGCAGTTTTTTAAGGAACAAAAGCAATTAAGAAAAAAGTTAACCCAAAGTTTTGGGTGCATAGAGCCATTTTCCCAGAGAATTCCATGATAATTTTGAGGTCCTAAGGGGGCAGGATAAACATATAATTGCCTTCTTCTGACAAGCACTTTGCTACTTAAGCAATATTTTATCTTTCTTTTTGATTGCCTAACGATTAAATCGTTAAATATAAAGCAGCGACTGATTTCCAGACAGAACGTACAGTTCTTTTTTTTAACATAAATTTTCCATGTTAAATATACATACACATGTATGTGTGGTACACATATATATAGTTATACAAGCACATAATCACAAATGTATTTGTATAATGGACACTGGTCAGAACATCTGATTTCATTCAGGTTTTATTCCAAATTAATGGTGTGGCTTTAGACAAAACACTTGACCTTTGTAGTATTCACTTTCTTTGTAAAATGAAATGTTTTAAGACTAGTAGATATAGAACCCCCTTTAAGCTCTGACTACCTATGACTTTATGCCATTAACAAGCATGCATTATAGATATATGTGTAGAAAGAGAAACTTTTTGGATCTTGAGAAAAATTTGATGGTTATAGAAATTGTTTCTCTCCATATTAGAAAAAAAGAAATACCGTTGATAGCTTTCCATTATTACTGGCACATTCTCTTCCTTGCAACTATATTAACTACATGATGATACTTGTTTCATTCTTTTAAAAAATTGTGGATGTCTTACATATCAACAAATGATTCTTTATCTAATTATATTATTTTAAAAATCTCAGCACAAAATATATAAAAGAAGAGAACATAGATTCCTTTGGAGACATAATATTTCTATCATGTAAATCCTTATGTAGGGCCATATAATCTTCCCTTTTGTAAATCAAAACAAAAAGTGGTGGTATTGATAGGTATCCCCCCAATATTGCTTTTTAAAAGTAATTTTTCATTTCTTAGCTAAGTTTTCATGGTTAGTATTTTAAATCTACTTATAAGTATAAATATAGCTTTACTATATTTAAGTGGAAATGAAAGAGAATTAGTTTGTTTTTGATATGTTGGTTTGTTTTGAATAGTCTTTAAAAAGAATGTTTAGAGAACTGTTCAAAGCATAAGCCCAGAATAAAAAGTTGATGTGGTTAAATGATATGCTCTTCGAAAAGGTATCTGTTATCATATTCTTACTTTTAGCGTGGTCACAGGTAATTCAGCTTTTAAAAGTATATTACTCAGCAGGTAGAAAAACTTATAAGACATTTTTTTGCTGGACATAATAAGCATTTTTAAAAGCAGTAGGATTCATTTTTCAAGTTTATACTTAAGAGGGAAAGCAGAATTAACACATAAAGAAAATTTAAAAAATAAGAATCAAGAGAAGTATATAGTAAGCATATATATATGTATAATATATATGTAGAATTTACATATATGTAAAAAATATATATATATGTATTATGCGCATGTATAAAAGAGCAGTAATCCACCATAACTAAAATGCCCAAGACAATTTTAAATGTTCCATATGAACAAATGGCCTTGATTTGTGATGTTCATAATTTATGTTATCCTACCTATTCTTTGTTCTTCAATCCTTCAACAGAACTTTTTTCAATATCTTGTGATATACCAGATAGAATTCTAGGCTGTGAGTTTAAAGAGGTGAAAAAAGTAGTCACTGCCTTCCAGAGATCACAGAGTGGTTCTGTGCAAATAAATAATTAACCACATCCAGTGTACTAAATTCCATGTTGGAAAAAAACTTAGAGTGCTGCAGGAATATGAATAAGGCACATTCAGCCTATGGGGGCATTTGGGAAGATGGAGAGAAATAAAAGAGGGCTTCATAGTTGAGAAGCTACTGGAATTGAGGTTTGAGGAATCGGTGAGAGTTAAATCCTGAGATGGCTGGGATGGGTAAGTAAGAAGTGGGGAAATAGCATGAAGGTGAGTGAAGATGTAACAGTCAGAGAAGCACAAATAGTTTGGTATGCCTGAGTGTGTGGGAAGTGGTAGAGGATGATACTGAAAATATTGGTTAAAAAGACATTGCACTTGGGCGCCTGGGTGGCTCAGTTGGTTAAGCGACTGCCTTCGGCTCAGGTCATGATCCTGGAGTCCCTGGATCGAGTCCCGCATCGGGCTCCCTGCTCGGCGGGGAGCCTGCTTCTCCCTCTGACCCTCCCCCCTCTCATGTGCTCTCTCTCATTCTCTCTCTCTCAAATAAATGAATAAAATCTTTAAAAAAAAAAGACATTGCACTTGAAGGGTCTGGAGAACAACTAGAATATTTAAGCTGGGGAGGGATATAACTGGACCATTGTGAAAGCCACTGAGATAGAAAGACCATTTAGCAGAGAAATAAATAGAGCTTGACGGTGTGAAAGAACACATTTGAGAGATGTTTAGGAGGTAAAATCAATGGGAATAGGTGAACAATTGAATCTGAGAGTGTGAGAGACAAAAACATGGGACAGTTCTTAGATTCTGGTTTGAGGGATAGAGATGATGACAAGACTGAGATTGCCGTCCACCAGCTGGGAAGCACATTTGCCGAGGAAGCCTGAGCGAGATCTGTCCTTTAGATGGAGATGTAGGGTTGTGAGCATACAGGCACGCAATTGGTGACAGAGGGTATGATTATTATTATGCATTAAGGTTAAAAAAAAAAGGAGAAGATTAAGAATGAGATCTCTGGTAAATTTGGGGATTTCAGGTCAATCAAGGAAAAGATAGGACCCCAAAAGGCAGTAACACACAGCTTTTTGGGAGTGGTCTTGGACAGGGTTGCATGACAGGGGAAGGTTCTCCAGGCAAAAGATCTTCCAAAGACAACAGCATGGGGCTACCATCCAGAAGGGAGATAGGACAGGGGGCTCTTGGGGAGAAGGGGAAAATAGAGAGTGGGCTCACTTGCCTAGGTGATAGCACTCAGTAGCATATGGGTGACTTGGTTCAGAGAGCTCCAAAGCATTGGGGGTATGGCTCAGTGGTAGAGCATTTGACTGCAGAGAGCTCCAAAGCGTGGCAAGAATTTGGTGTCTTTTGTGGCTACAGGATTTGTTTTATCCATGGTTAACAGATGATGGGTGCAGTTTCTCAGGGTACGAAAAGTAGATGGGTTCTAACTGGCTAAAAAGTATATTTGTTTAGATTACATTTAAAGCAATTAGATGTGTGAGAATTTGAGATTGGTGCTGTCTGGCTTTGGGCTACTAGTCCTAGCCTGCTGTGCGAAGGAGAAAACAATATGGGGGTCATTTTAGGCCAATATACGGGCGCTATTTCGGGCCCGTTTATATAGCAGGATCCTGGGGAGAGAAACACCTAAGAAGTAGAGGGAGACAGCAGATCCTGGGAGAGAAAACTGAGGAATATCCAGTAAGGAACAAGAAAAGCCTGAGTGTGGAGTTCATGAAATCAAAGGAAAAGAAAATTCCAAGAGCACAGGATGGTCAAGAGAGTCAAACGCAACATAAAGAATAAATACAATGTCTGAATTGTTTCCGCTGGCCTTGATCATTTGTGTTATGGGCAGAGGTGGTTTCAGGTGGGCCATATCTGAGGAGCAAATAAGGAGACAGTAAATGTTCATTTTTGGAGAAGTTACCAGGAAAGAGAAGAAGCTATGACATGGGTGAGGGAGTTACAATGCAAGAGTGAGAGATTTTATTTTTGTTTTCATTCTAGTGTTGCGCCAAGAAAACTGAATTGTTGAAGAAGTTATATTATTGTGTAACAAACATCCCAAATTTAGTGGGATAAAACAACTTGGTCATGGATTTTATGCTCATGGATTGAGTGGGAGAGCACAGTGATGGTGGCTTGTCTCTGTCACATGGTGTTTGGGGTGTCAGCTGGGAAAACTCTGGGCTAGTCTGACTCAAAGCCTGGGGGCTGAAACAGCTGGGGCAGAGGAGTCACTGCTGAAATGAGGGATGTATAAGTGAGGGAGTAAATGCCCTATGGTTTTTACTTAATTCAGAAGGAAGGAGGAGTCTATTGAAACTGAAGGTATGAGGTAGGAGACTGGGGGAGAAAGGTGACAATTTAAAGTACTTTCTAATAGAAAGGAGAGAAATTGGAAGTCACTCAAGCCCAAGAATTTTCTGGGTAATATTTTAGGCTCAGCTAAGGTTTTTTGGGTTTTTAAAAAAGATTTTATTTATTTATTTGTCAGAGAAAGAGAGAGAGAGAGAGAACACACAAACAGGGGGAGCGGCGGGCAGAGGGAGAGGGAGAAGCAGGATCCCTGCCAAGCAGGATCCCTGCCAAGCAGGGAGCCTGATGGAGGGCTCAATCCCAGGACCCTGGGATCATGACCTGAGCCGAAGGCAGACACTTAATGGATTGAACCATCCAGGCACCCCTCAGCTGAAGTTTTGAATAATCTGCTCAGTTCAGTTATTTTTACCTTTATGCTATGCTAGTAAAGAGTGGTAGCCAAGCAATTTCCTGGGTTCAGAAGAGTCCGATTACACCCCAGCCCATCCTTGGCTATTTATCCTCTTTCTAGATTTATATGTATCTGGAGAAAGAAAAGCAATAGCTAGACTTTCAACAAGGAGTGAAGAAGGGATACTTACCTAAGCAAAGTGATACCTGGGCACACTTCATACCACTTTTGACCAGTTTGTGATGTTGTTTATGTGGACATAAGGAGTCTTTTTTTTTTTTCCTTTGGGAAAAATTGCCCTATCTCAGGGATGTGAAATAGCTTTACATCAGTAGTCTGATCTACTGATGTTGGCTGCCTGCAGTGTTGTGTTGTTTTGTGTTGTGAAAGGGTCTAATATGAAGGCTGAGATTTGGGGACGGGGGTGGTGTGACGTGGAAGTGGGACAAAATGAACTGTCAGAGGTATTTGTCATAGATGATGGCAGGTTCAGAGTCAGCATTCACATTTGCCCTTTTCACCAGCTATTCCTACTCATTATCTTTGGAAGGAGATATGAAGGGAATAGTAATAATTATAATCAAAAGCAATAATAGTAACAATGGCAAAGCTCTGTTCATTATACCATGTAATAAATGCACAATGTGACACTTGTGTAAAATAACATTGCACTTTTGTTGAATGTCTAAAGCGTGTCGGACAAGGTGAGATCTGCAGGAGAATGTTTGGATATTTACTAAATAATTTTAAGACCCTAATCCTCTAGAGTCTTATTCTGACAGTTTTAAAACAAATGCTCTGAATTTGTAGCTTATGTAACAAAATGAGAACTTTCTTGAAGTGCATTCCCGGTTCAAATCAAGAAAAGAACAAATCCATAAATATTTCTTAGCTTCTCTACACAAAGAAGGTAATTGAATTGTTTGCCTACATACTTGTATACTAACATTTTAACTAAATTAATTGTTACTTCTTTCTGCGAGTTAATTCTCAAAAAGGCAATTGAATTAAGTGATTGTATTGACCATTTGATTGTACTAATCAATTTAGTCAAAACTCTTTGCCTCCTATACTTCATTTGTTCTAAGATGAGGATTTTAAGGGGTGCCTGGGTGGCTCAGTCGTTAAGTGTCTGCCTTTGGCTCAGATCATGATCGCAGGGTCCTGGGATCGAGCCCCGCAGGGAGCCCTGCATCGAGCCCCACATTGGGTTCCCTGCTCCTCAGGAAGCCTGCTTCTCCCTCTCCCACTCCCCCCTGCTTGTGTTCCCTCTCTCACTCTCTCTCTGTCAAATAAATAAAAATTTTTAAAAAAAAGAAGTAGATTCTTTAAAAAAAAAAAAGTTGAGGATTTTAAAAAATATTTTAGTTCTCTAACTTTGAGATTCATTTGCAATTGATTGTATGTCATTGCTTTATTGGAAGCATTTTCTTTCTTCCCCAGTGGTCCATAAAATAATGTTGCAATCTATATTCTGTGACATCATCCATTCAAATACAAGCAATAGGTAAGTTACAGAAAGAAGGAAAAACTGGCACCTAATTAATGCGTAGAACATGAACTGATTCACCAACGTGGTTCATATTAAGTTTTACCCCAATGGAATTTTCTCCTACAAGTCATCCACTTTCTAGTTTTCACATGTAGTGTTAATGCCTATCAAGATTTTTCTGAGTCATAATTTATAACAACTTTCCTGTATCAAGGCCTAATAGCATTTTAGAATCTTTAACCCTTGCAGCAGAAATTCATCAGGAGACCAATAAAGTAGTTACAATGGATGAATTCCCTCAGCAAGTCTAGTGATACACTTTTATCTATACAGTCATTGAATCATGCAATTTAAAGGGCCAGACCATTTTTTAGATGATAAAACTAAGGTCTACAGAGATTTAATGAGTAGAGCCTATTCTTCTGTTTAAAGACAGAACAAAAGACTTGCCCAAGAGAACATGAGAACAGGTCATTAATTTAATTCCTCTAGTCATGGTTTATAGGTCAGACAGCAATGAAATTTCAGAAGGAAATACATGAGATGGAAAAAGTTCTCTCTCCCTAGCAAAGATGAGGTTTTATCTAGTTTGAATCCCAAATAAAAAAGTACGCAACTGGCTGCTCATTTAAGAGTAGAAAAAGAAGTTATCTTTATTTCACACATATATTCTCTTTAATACATTTTTTGAGGAATTTAGAGTTAACACATGTCTTCTGAGGAACTCAGATTACTTTATGTCATCCCTTCCATAAGATTACATTATGAGAGGATCTTATATTGTATTTGGTTATTATACTATGCTGATTTTTTTTATTTTACACTTTTTAAAATTTTATTTATATTTTACACTTCGGAAGAGTACTTAATAAATGATATTCCTTGAGAATGATACAATTTGTTGCTCTTGTTGAGCATTTTAAAACTTCTTTTTGTACCACAAAATTTGACATAAAGAAAAGTCTTTGAGACCAATGATCTTTCAAAGATTGGTATTTGATATTAGTATTTCAAGAACGCAGCTTTATAAATTTGCCTTATGGGGTACACTTTATAACAATTCAGTTAATAAAATGATAAAATACACGGGCCACAGTAGTTTAAGCATTATTATAGACATGACTTTATTAGCATTCTGGGGAAATACAGAAAGGAAAGTGTCTAACGAATCCAGATTATATTTTCAACTCCAAAGTATTTGCTGACATAGCAAAAATGTTTACATAAAAATGTATTCTTCAAAGAAAATTAGATGATTTCATTTGTAATTCTTGCATCAGACTGAAAATAGCCAATCTGATATCCTTGGGGTAACCTTGGGGTAAACTTGCTTCTCAGAACGTGACTTTAAGGAATGGAGTAGACAGAAGACAACAAGAAACCTAAAGAGTTATTGCTCTTTAAAAAACTGAAATTCCTAATCTAGGCTTTATATTTTCATCCTTGGTTTAAAAAAAAAAAGAATTAAAAAAGAAAATATATATATGCCATTTTACTCTGTTTAACCAGTAGTAGGATTTTGTAAAATGTATGCTCACATCTAATATTATAGTTCATTTATTACATGACCACGATATTTTAATTCTTGATCACAATCCCTTTTCAACTGTATAAAAATATGTCTAATGACAAATATTTTAGAAATATTTCCTGTGAAAAAAACCAGAGATGTTTACATTACTATATAAATAAACCAGCTATGACTTATACTGAATAGCCTAATAGCTAGAAAAAGAAAACATTTTTTAAGAGTGTAAAGTTCAGGTCATTCCATTTTTCTTGGAATTTTGTTTTGTTTTTAGTTTGAAGACAGAATGCAATCATAGTTGTTATGTAATAAAACTTTTATGCACATCTTAGGCAGTGTCCTATATCTTTATTAGGAACACTTTTTATTTTCTGGCAGCTTGATTTGGAAGAAGTTGTATTCATCCTCACCAGTAAATAATTTTTGTGTGCATGTGTTTGTGAAATACACAACTTTGGTTTTTCAAAGTGGAACATAACTATGTAAAACATCTAAGATCAGTGTATCAGTAATTATCCAGAATCACCAGGCACCATGATGGTTTTGCCACAACGTACTCTTGCGTACATTCCATTCTTTTCTTCATAACGGTCAGTACAGCAGTAGACTAAGCACCGAGGAAATGGCACTGACTCTTTTTGACCGCCAAAATGTTCCGTTCGTCGTGCTACCCTAAAGAAAGCCGCTAGGCACCGGGAATAAACCTGACTGCATTTTCTCAGTGGAAAGAAAGGACTACAGGGCCAGCCTATCTCATCCGAGATTTGCTACTTTTTATTTCTTAAGGTCTTCTCTTTGTTCGCTTTTAAAATGGGGAAAAACCTTTTCGGCACTGGTGTGAGAAATATACAAACGTCACAAAAGAAAGCGAGAAACCTATTAGTGGCATTGCTGCGGTGCATTTCACATTTCCTTTTCTCCTAAGTAACAATACCTTTCATTCTTGAGTTCGGCGGACGCTCCAGCTTTTCAGCCGGTTATAACTTCGGCCACAAGATGGCACTGACCTGCAAACAAAGGAAAACACAGTGACTCTCACTTTGTAAAAGCCTCGTAAAATTGTCTCGCCTTCCCGGGAGTCAAGGAGTGTGGGGATGAGTGCTTACTTTGCTCTGCACCGTACGTATGTGTGTCTAACAATGTGTGGATATGTTTAATTGCTTTTTTCCCCAGAATTCCTAGGCAACGCACCCCCGAGGTGTATATCCAAGCTGAGGTGTCTGCCGGGGGAGAATCAGGCGCTACTCGCGGGGCGCCGTCACGTGATCCGGGGATGAGGTGGAGTTCGGCTTTAAGGGGGCGTCTCTTCCTATCTTCATCAATCTTTAGGATTTGAGCAGGAGAGATACCAACGGATCTTTCTTCCCCTCTCTGCTCCCTTCCATTACCATTCTTCCCGCTTTAATAAACGGGCGAAAAAGACGAATCCAACAGAGGGGTAAGTTTCAAGTTTACACCTTTTAAGGGACTTTTTCGGAAATCTCTCACTGAGGAAGAAAAAACGTGCGAGTGCCCGAAATTGACTCTGGGAAGCTGAGGTGGGGCACAGTCAGCCTCTTAGTTGGGCTCCCGGTGCAGGCAGGTCGCAAGGTGCGGCAGATGATCAGACAACTCCGGGACTCCTGCCTATAGGTGTGGGCCGACGTCAGTAATCGGGAGTTGGCGGCATCCGCACACCCTGCTCCCCCAGGGTTTCTGCACCGGGATATGAGTTCTCCCCTTTCGGGTTCTCGTAAGGTCGTCTTCCCCCTGACCTGGCTTATCTTTTGCGTTTTTCTGGAGCTGGCTGCCCGGGCGGCCGCACTGGAGTTTGCGCGGAGGAACCGGTCTCTGGGATGGTCTGGGGAATGGTGGGTTTGGCGGGTGGTCCACCTGGGTCCCCCTCGCGCCGCACGTGTCCGGCGGGGAGCCGGCGGAGGCGCGGGCTTGCCCGGGGGGCCGCGGACCCGAGCGCAGGCACGGTCCCCCGGACACTTGTGGGTTCCCCGCGTCTGGGCTGGAATGGAGCCCCTCTCCCTAGGTGCTGACCCTTCCAGTCTGTCACTGCGCCCTGGTAGACACCCTGAGCCCTATCCTTTTATTTCCGAGTTTCGATCATCGAACTCTTTAGCTCCTTTTAGAACAGCGATGATGGAACCTGGCAGGATTAGGAGATTGGGCATGGACTGGAGGTACAGGTGGCTTAAGAGTGTTCCGTTGGTCTCCAGGTAGACTGGAGAGAGGCGAATGTTTTAAGAACTGATGTTAGTCCACAGAGAACTGAGTTTGGGCTCTGCTTCTTTTTTATTTTGGGTTGGTTTGGGTTTGGATGTTTTGTTTGCCAGTCTCATCGTCACGGGTAGAGATGTTCCTTGATAGATGGGTGGCAAACGGGTGTGTGTGGGAAGGTTAGGGATGAGGAAAATTGGGGGCAATTCACCTAGTTACACAATATGAAAAAGGTGGGCAGGTAAGCGAGCCAATAGGAATTTTGGTTTAACCATGCCGTTTCATTCTTTGGTAACTGCTGGAGCACAGAAAAGCCTAGGGGAAGGCAAAGAGGGAGTGTGTTTTGACATTTCTTTTTACTTTTTTTTTTTTTTTTTCTCCCAGAGCGCTCAGATTTGCCATGCTTACCTGGATCCTGTGCAAAAGCATAACCCGCTAGGTGGCACACAGGCGGGGGGCAGTGCAGAGCTTGCCTGTCTCTACCTGGACAGAAACGGAGAAGCAGTATCTGGCAGTCGCAAGACTCTAGAATGGGCTTCCCTGGTGAACAGAGTAGAAAGCTATCCAGCCCAGTTGCCCACCTATGACTACAGCAGGAGTGCTTTTCGGTGGGTGACTACTGCATTCTGAGTCTTCCCTTACCGTTTTGAGGCAGCTGTCTGTTGAACCAGAAGAGGAAGGAACAGAGGATTATGTAACTCACATAGATAAACTAGCGGTAACTTTGGGAGGCTGTATGTAACGAGGCTGGCATTTCTTTTCCAAAACAAGTAAGGTGAACGGCCAGTTCTGAGGATATGAAAAAATTTACCTGCTGCAGACTATGACCAGAAACTTGTATTTTCAGGTAGTAACAGCACTAAGAATGGCAAGCAGTGGAAGGCCAGCATTCTCATTGGAAAGGAGAAGGAAATTTCCCTTTGGAAGGGGGCCAAGTTTCCAACTGGTGGTGTCTGTAGTATCTCTATTTTGTCTCTTAATTGCTCATGACAGCTACATTGAGATTTAACAACCTTAAATTTTGCAATGTCTGTAGTTGCATATCTTATTTTAACTATTGGAATAGTAAATATCAAATTATTTTCTTTTGCAAAGATAATGTATGTAAATTCTTTCTCAGTATTATTTTCTGACAACTATTCTTTTTTGAAGTTATACTAAGATAGGCTGAAAATACACATGTTATCCAATGCAGAACTGTTTTACCAAACTGGAATGACTACTGAACATGCACTTAGAAAAGGAGGCTTTGCAAACACTTAAAAAAAATAGTTTACATTTTCTGTATAGCTAAGTTAATGCCTACTTAGTGGAAAGACCACTATTCCTTACCAGAGCATGTCCATCAAATATAACTTCAAAGGTATCAGAGTTGAATTTCAGTATTCACCTAAAACCCGCTGCAAGAAACTGCCTTTGTAGCCCACACACTGTATTATGGATTGAATTTTGTCAAAATAAGTCAATGGATTTGAAATTTCTATTTTTCTTCCTTTCCACTGTAGACACCTCAGTCTATGCCTCCGTTATCTCTAATCTGTATTATTGTATTAGCCTTTTAATGAATCTCTCTATTTCTTCTCTTTCCTATCTTAAGTCTGTTGAAAACAGCCGCTCAAGTAATAATTTAAAACAAGCCATCTAACTTCATGTCTTTACCAAAGACTCTCCAGTGATTCCTCATCTTCCTCAGAGAAAAAGTCAAACTGTCCCATGGAATAAGGTCTTACATAATCTATTCCTCTTCTGCTTACCCTTTCTAAGTAATTTTCTACTAGTCTGTCTCTTATTTATTGCACTTCTCATTGCTGTTTGGTACACCAGGTACACTCCAGCCTGAAGGATTTTACGTTCATTCTTTCCACATGGGATGCAGTCCCTGACATATCTACATGGCTTCCTCACTCACCACTTTCAGGTCTTAAATCATATGCCATGTTTTCAGGCAAGGAGAGGCCTTCCGCACCACCTAGTAATAAAGTGCAACTCCCAGCCACCCCAGCTCCCCTTCTTTGCTTTATTTTTCTGTATAATACCTATCATCTGGCATACTATCCTTTTTACCAATTTATTTTTTCTTGGTTTTCTTTGTTCACAAGACTGGAAACTCAATGAGAAAGTCACCATTGTCTCCCCTAAAACCATGCCTGACACAAACTGAGTGTTCAATAAATATTTATTGGCTGAATGAATTTTCTTTCAGAAACAATTCGTTTTTTAAACACAAAAATGGAACATTTCCCCCTATGTTCCTGACCTAATAAAATGAGTATTGTAATTGGCATCCCTCTTGCATGTAAAAGGACTAGGTAAAAGAAGTCCTTTTGTGAAAGTCCTTATGTAAAAGGACTATGACAGTTAGAACCTACTATTCCAACTGTGCACCTACTGTGTCAGTCAACGCATTTTTGTTCTAAATCTAGTATTTGCAAGGCGCTGTGAGGTATATACACTACCTACCTTAAAAAGATTATATCATAACTGGAAGGAGCCAGTTAAGGATTCAAGTGCACTAAATGGTGTTTTGAAAGACGGGTAGCATTTGAATTGGTGATGTGACAGAACACCCAACAAGAGCAATGGCAGAGACAGATGAATGCAGAAACTAAAACAGGCTGGGGGGCACTTGGTGGGCTGGGGAGAGACTGGCCCACCTGGAACACAGCATTCACAATGGGGCTATTGGAGCAAAGAGTGAAAGGCAAAGGGAAGCAAAATGTAGAGGTATTCAAGTGTCAGGCTGAGGAATGTACTCATAGTGTCTTATTCCAGGATACTTTCTCATCTGGTGGTGCGTGGTGACAGGGAGCCATGAGAAGTCATAGGATAAAGAGCATGCACTTCCCTACCATGCTAGTTTTACTTTAAATAATGAAGAGAAACTCACAATTAACTAGTAAGTCATGTTGAATGTCTTGACAGCAACGTGCATATATATGAAGTATGATGCAAACATTTTCTTGAATTCTTCAGTGAGGAATTTGCAAAGAAATGTTAGATTATTACTTCTTCAAGGTTTGTTCTCAGACACTAAGAGACAGAGATTATTCTCTCTGCCTTTGGCATTCTTTTTTTATTTATCTATTTGTCAGAGAGAGAAAGAGCACAAGCAAGGGGAGTGGTAGGCAGAGGGGGAAGCAGAAGCCCCACTGAGCAAGGAGCCCAATGCGGGACTCGATCCCAGGACCCCAGGATCATGACCTGAGCCGAAGGCAGATGCTTAACCAACTGAGTCACCCAGGTGCCCCCTGCCTTTGGCATTCTTGAGAGATAAAGGGTGATGTCGGCATGAGTCCACGAGCCATTGTGTATTGATTGTTGCACAGAGGAAGGGAGAGCTATACTTCTAAAAACGTTCACACTTGAGATAATTCCTAGTCTTAATTCTTCCATTCTCACTGAATGTTAGAAACCTTTATTTTTATTCTTCAGTTTTATCCAGCCAAGGTGTGGCTTTATAATAAAAAAACCCTGATATTCTAGAAAGCAAAAACACTCAAAGAGAGGTTCATTAGAGGTACCACTTAAAAGGCAAATGTTCATTAAATTTCTTATCTCCTTTGAAATGGAAGTCAATCTGCATGATTTTCTTTATTCTCCCATAAAAAAGAAATAAATGCAATTCCCTTCCTTAACACAGGCACAATGGCCTGTTAATTAACATAAGAAACCCTGAATCTCATATATTTATTTAGCAATCTGGAGGAAATCAGATTTTTTTCAAAGGAGCTTTTAATCTCTAAAAAAACCACTGTCTGTAATTTCTCTTTTTGGTAAGAAAAAAGTCTTTATATCACAAAATGCTGTGAAAGATCAAAATTACCTCAAAAATGTAGGTCCCTGCATTTTATCAGTATACAGTCTAGTGGGGAGGAAGGATATTTACATGTATAAAACCTTAGAAATCCTTTGAAAGCTTGTACATATTAATAAAATCCTTAAAGTTAGAAGGAACTTCAGTTATAGCCACTTAAGTCTCCTACACAATGCAAGAGCTCCCCAAAACGCTTTCATGTAGTAGCTGCAAACTCTTGTGTATGGAGCACCCCATAGTTTTGCAAGCAGTTGATTTCATTTGATTAAACTTTTGTTCCTCATAATGATGTGAAATTTGTTTTGTTTTGTTTGTAATATACACTGTACTATATTTCCCTTGGTCTTATTTCTGTATAGTTAGATATAATATTCTAAGCCCGGTTCCCTACAGCACATGCTACCCATTCAAATATGGGAAGACATCTATACCATTCCTAGCCTTTTCTGGATTAAACGTCTTCTGTCCCTTCCACCGTCCTTCATATGACAAAGGTTTTTGATGTTGCACTCTATTGATCATCCCCTTTTGAATATCCTTGTGCTAAATAATTGTCTGCCTTAAAGAGCAGGTCAGTATACGGTGGAGCTATTAGTACAACTTAATGAATTAGTTCATTTCTATAGTAGGAGGAAGAATTAGGGAAATTGTTGTTTTTCTTTGTTTCATATCTTATGTGTTAATCTGTGCGTTAAATTTTTTGTTACACATTCATATTTTTACGATGTTTAGGAATCTGTTGACAGTGGTTTATATAAGACATATATAAGACTTTGGGCATTAGATTTAGGCACACCTTACTAATTTACAGGCTAAATTTACAGACAAATTTGCAAGTCCAGTTAAAAATATTAGAAGAGTTTTTTTTTTTTTTTCAAAATGTTTGCAGTGGTTCTGCTACTTTAAAAAGATGTTTATACAGATTACATTTTGTTTATTTATTTCAAGGTCTTCACTTAAAACAGTACTATGAGTCAGAATTCATTTTGACTGCCCTCAATAAAATTAGTAATGCCATTGGTCATTTTCTCTTTACAGATTGTTCAGTTCAAGGGAATGAAGAATTCAGAGTAATTTTGATAAATGGATTGCAATATGGAGAATTAATTAAGAATAAGCTGAACATTTGATCTGCTTTGAAGAAACATATTTTCCATTTGTCTAGAGTAATCTATAATCACCAAACCAATCAAAATGAATTCAACATTATTTTCCCAGGTTGAAAATCACTCAATCTTCTGTAATTTTTCAGAGAATTCCCAGTTTTTGGCTTTTGAAAGCGATGATTGTCATCTGCCTTTGGCCATGATATTTACATTAGCTCTTGCTTATGGAGCTGTAATAATTCTCGGGGTCTCTGGAAACCTGGCCTTGATTATAATCATCTTGAAACAAAAGGAGATGAGAAATGTTACCAATATCCTGATTGTGAACCTTTCCTTCTCAGACTTGCTTGTTGCCATCATGTGTCTCCCCTTCACATTTGTCTACACATTAATGGACCACTGGGTTTTTGGCGAGGCGATGTGCAAACTGAATCCTTTTGTGCAATGTGTTTCAATCACCGTGTCCATTTTCTCTCTGGTTCTCATTGCTGTGGAGCGCCATCAGCTGATAATCAACCCACGAGGGTGGCGACCAAGTAACAGACACGCTTACATAGGTATTGCGGTCATCTGGGTCCTTGCTGTGGTTTCTTCTCTACCTTTCCTCATCTATCAAGTATTGACCGATGAGCCATTCCAGAATGTAACACTTGACGCATTCAAGGACAAATACGTGTGCTTTGATAAATTTCCATCGGACTCCCACAGGCTGTCTTATACAACTCTCCTCTTGATGCTGCAGTATTTTGGCCCACTCTGTTTTATATTTATTTGCTACTTCAAGGTAAGAAAATGTTTCCCCCTACCATTTCCATTTTAACCTTCTTTCCACAGAATTCCACATTAAATTAGTGGTTCTAGTTGAACTTTTTCTCTCTCTCTCTCTCTCTCTGTAGATATACATACGCTTAAAAAGGAGAAACAACATGATGGACAAGATGAGAGACAATAAGTACAGGTCCAGTGAAACCAAAAGAATCAACATCATGCTTTTGTCCATTGTGGTGGCGTTTGCGGTCTGCTGGCTGCCCCTTACCATCTTTAACACTGTGTTTGATTGGAATCATCAGATCATTGCAACGTGTAACCATAATCTATTATTCCTGCTGTGCCACCTTACAGCAATGATATCCACTTGTGTCAACCCCATATTTTATGGATTTCTGAACAAAAATTTCCAGAGAGACTTGCAGTTCTTCTTTAGCTTTTGTGATTTCCGGTCTCGGGATGATGACTATGAGACAATAGCCATGTCCACCATGCACACGGATGTCTCCAAGACGTCTTTGAAACAAGCAAGCCCAGTCGCATTTAAGAAAATCAACAATGATGATAATGAAAAAATCTGAAACTCCTGTAAGCATATGGTCCCAGATGACATCTGTCTAAAAACAGGCACAATCTCCAACATCCTTTTGTTACCTGTTCCCCCAAGGGAATGAGGTTGTACTCATTTAAGAAAGACCAAGATTTGCTTGTCTTGCTTTTTACTGCTTTTATTGTAGCTGTCTAATTACACTGGGACAAAATGTACGGGCTTTGGAATCTTTTGGGCAATAGTTTTGGCCAGATATCCTTGAAGTGCTTTTTGTAAACTTCTGCATATAATATGAAGAATTTTATATTCAATTTGTTGGAATTAAGTTTCTTTAGAGTATTACTATTGACTGACTTTAGAAGCACTACATCTGAAACTCATTAGGTTAGGCCATCCTGGGTTGATTAGATTGGATGGTCATTATGTTGGGCAATCCTGATGTAATGATAGACATATTTTAGTCTGTTACAGAGGGGACAGCATACAAAAGCAGCATTCAAGATGTGGAGCTAAGCCTATGTCTTGCAGACCTACAGTCTGAAGTCACTGAGGAGTGGTTTGCATCTTTCTTTTAAAATTTAAGACAGGATTTAATTTGCTCCTGATTATCACTTGAGATGAAAATGCATAAAACATATTTCTCAGCTGTGAATATCATGGGGAATTGGGCCACCCACAAGAATTAAGTGGGAAAGCAGTTTTCTAACTTCAAAACTATTTTGGTACCTGACAACCAAAGGATTTCAGAGCAATTAATTTAACAAGCAAATCAGTATTGCAGCAAATAGTTGAATTATATTCATCTGAATTGTTGGTCCAGTGGTTTTGCATTCTTCACAGACTGTTCAGTGTTTGTCGAGCTTTCTAGCATAAATCTATATGTGACTCAAAAGGCATTTCCAGCTTACAATATATAAAAACACAAAGTGTATTTTCCATACATCAGTGCCTACATAGTAACTCATTTTTAACTTTTTCAATGTCCATTCTTCAAAGAAGGACACCAAAGTATACTGTTAAAAGAATGTTCACCCTGGCTAGCAGGGCTAAATACCTGAAAACTGAGAACAATTCATATAGACCATACTAACTCGTATCAACTGTGTGCCTTGTGGAGTCTTATAAATAATGTACTTTATAGAGTACTAAGTGGTTGTGTCATGTTAATATACTTAATTTTATGTATTCTGTAATCGTGATTGAGCCTCAGAATCATTTGGAGCAAAGATATTTTAAAGAACAAGATATAACTTTGGTGTATTATGAAAGTATTAAATGTGTTTGATTTTAGAAAGACAGACATTTTCTGTATTAAAATTGGTTTTGCTTTTTCTGAGTAGTCTCTTTTATGTCTCTCTTCAGTTTGTTTCTTTTTTCTTTTGACTCATGGTTTCCCTCCCAATGATGTTCCCACAGCATCCTATTTCTGCTTGTTAATGAAACATTTTCCTTTTTTTTTTTAAAGATTTTATTTATTTATTTGAGAGAGAATGAGAGACAGAGAGCATGAGAAGGAGGAGGGTCAGAGGGAGAAGCAGACTCCCTGCTGAGCAGGGAGCCCGATGCGGGACTTGATCCCGGGACTCCAGGATCATGACCTGAGCCGAAGGCAGTCGCTTAACCGCCTGAACCACCCAGGCACCCGAAACATTTTCTACCCTGTGGTCTTCCTCCTCTGCTTCTTGAAGCTTCTTGGAGGCAGGGGCTATTTTATACAACTCTGTCCCCAGTGCATTTACCACAGTGCCAGGTACTTAAAAGTTTTTCAAAAAATATTTCTTAAACAAACAAATGAATAAATAATAACTAAATTTCCTCCCTTCTCATTTATGATCATAAAGACTTTGCATCTTGAAACTTTTTGGGGACTCCTCCTCCTAAGTTCATATTTACCAAGGAGATGTTTGCTCTTTTCATTATCTTATTTTCCCTTCTAAACTAAGCAAAAATGACATTTTTGATTTCAGAAACTTGCATGTTTAGTCCTATAATTCAAACAAGTATCAAACTTTTCACATGGTGAAGGTTCATATGAGTTCAAATTCTACTTAATAATGACTTTCTGTTAACTGAACAAAGAAAATAATTCTAAAACCAACTTTTAACGTACATTGGAAAATATCATCATCTTTCCTTACCCAAACCTGGAATTTTAAACGTTTTTCTGCTTCGGGGGACTAATGGGAAATTTTATCTTTCTCCACTTAGGTGCTATGGAAACAAATTGCTACTTGGGAACAGCCTTAATACATAGGTGCTTCTTTGTCAGCACATTTGTTGAGATGGCCATTTCTAGGATTCTCACTCAGCTGTGAGGCCGCTGATTCCTTATCTTTACATAAATAATGAACTGAATATAAAATTCTTTTTTATCCATAGATGTCGATGAACTAATAATAAAGCCTAGGGTCAACAACAGATCCAGAGTGATTCAAGAAGAAATAAATGTGCACACTAAATACCAACTATGGAACCACGGGGTTTTCTTAAACCCAAGAACAAAAATCAATCAACTGTTTTAGTATAAGAGCATCATGACGATGTAGTTTTTATAAATTTAGAGTAAAATGATAAAAGCTAGAAGTTTTAAACACTCAGCATGTGCCAAGTATTATGTCAAATATTTAAGTTCCTGTGAGGATGCATGACTAATAGGACCACTTCACGTAAGAGGAAACCAAAGTTCAAGTTATAAAATTTGAACCCCACACTGAGTAACAGGTGGAGCAAGAATCAAGCCAAGGTCTGCCCATTGCTATTAAACTAACAGTGAGCTGACCATACTATGATAGAGTTTTAGAAATACTTTGTTTTTCTCTCTTTCCAAGTTACATTATTAGGGCATGGTATTACCATTCACCTTCTTTCTGATTTTGGCTGTAGAAAGAAATGAAGTGAAGAAAAGTCGAGAGAAAATGGCCATTAGGATTATATGTATCTCTAATTCCCTTCCGAATTAGAGAATTCTGCTTGAAAATGTAATCTGATTATAGGTACTAGTTTTATTTCTTTACTGTTAGCTGGATATTCTCACCCCTTTTCTATTCCACAAAATGTTGCCTTTTCCAGAAGGTCATAAAGAAGCATACCTTGTTTTATTGCACTTTATTGTGCTTCACAGACATGGTGTTTTTTTACAAATCAAAGTTTTGTGGCAACCTTGTGTTGAGCAAGTCTGTTGGTGCCATTTTTCCAACAGCACTTGCTCACTTCATGTCTCTGTGTTGCATTTTGGTAATTCTCACAATATTTCAAACTGTGTCATTCTTATTATATCTGTGCAGTGCTCGAACTTCTTCCAGGGAAACCTGCTCATATGGATTCACTGGATATGCACAAAATATCCCCCAGAGTCAAAGTCACTGATCTATAGACCTGTATTGATGTCAGGCTTTGCATTTATGTCTTATACTCCTAAGGGAGATAGAAGAGAAAGATTTGTTGATTAAATTGCCTCTTGGGAATGTTGCATTAAAATATGTGTCTGACTCAAGGTCTGTTACCAGATGCTTTTATTTCTACATTAACTCATGATATTACAAATGAGTAAACTGATACCCATAGGAATTGAAACACAGATTTATTTGATTGCAAAATCCATGGATTACTTTTTTATACCTCTATGCCAGCAAGCATTGGAATGAAATCATAAAGTTTAATTATTTTGTTTATTTTTCATGCAATCCATATTACTGGTTGAAAAGTGAGGAAAAGTAATCAAGCAAAATATTGTGATTTTCCCAAATGGCCAAAAAAAAAAAAAAAAGTATGGCTTGTTTTTCTTTTTCTTTTTTTTTTTTAATCAAGTTGTGCTAGTAGTTTTGGCCCCTACTTTTTAATTTTCTTTTTTATCTTGAGCTTTAGTATTTTATAGCTTTTAAAAAAAATTAGTGAAATGAGTAAGCGCCCATATCAAGCATTTTCCCTCATTCCATTAGTTTTGTTTTATTGCTTATTTCCTTTTGAAACACTACCGTTCATGCATTCCTTCTAGGTAATCTTAATAGACTTAAATGCAATGCTTGTAATGATATCCCTGGGCCTCAGCTCTCTTATTTGCAAAATGAGGAAATTAGACTAAATATCTGTATCTTATATAGATATATCTACTATATATGATATATCTATATTTAGGCTAAATAATTTCTATCTTATATCTAAGATAGACTTAAGCTCCAAAATTATGTGATTCCATTTAAGTAAATCTAGGAATAAGTTAATAGAAAGGAGATACCTGGTTAGGGACTGTTTGCAGGTAAAATGTTCTACCTGTAACAGATCTTCTCAGAGGAGGTATCTTGAAAAATCAGGAGAGACATGGTAGAGCGAAGTAAGAGAGAAGCCTGTGCCATACATAAGGACAGACTGGGGAAAGATGCAGATGCTAAAATGCATGACCAAAGGGAAACAAGTTGGGCTGGAACAGAAGACTGAGAAAGACTGGGGGAGTCAGGGGTATGGAGGAGCCAACAAGGGGAATGCACCTGAGTTTCCAAATGGACAAGATTTTTAAAGGTCATATAAAAGACATTTTGAAACTGGGAACATAATAAGATATTTAGAAATATATTTGGATATGAATGAAGTTGGGGAGAGGAAAGCAAATTGCCCCCAACTAACAGACTGCATGCAAAGTGGAATTCAGGTGTAACATGGCCTATACTGAGCATAGGATCACAGAGGCCAGAAGATTGTGTTGAGGTTTGAGGAAATAGTGAAAATCAGTAGTTAGTAAGTATTAAAAGGAAGGCAGTGATCTGTCTTTCCAATAAAAGGTTTGAAATTGGAAAACATTTAATTAAAAGTACTAATACAAAATGACAAACAACAATAACAAAAGCGATAAAACAACCTCATTCTGAATGAAGGAAAGGGGCCATGGGGAAAGAAATCCTTTGTCATCAATGACTAGCAGGATGAATTATTTCAGAGAGGCTAATAGTTAGTTACCAAGTGAGCCCTTAGAACCCCACAACAAGCCGTAAGTTAGATAGTGCTCTTATTTTAGATAAGGAAGCTGCAGCTCACAAAGACTACATAGCATCCCCCAAAATCACAATTAGTCATTTGCAAAAGCTGAATTTAATCCCACGTCTGGGTGACTCCAAAATGTGTCTACTTAAACACTGAATACTACCCACTAGCAGGCAAATGGAAGTTTTAAAAATTGTATACATGGCTTTCAGCTTGAGCACATCCATACAACTAGACTTTTTTTTTAAGGACATATTATTTTTCTATTTAAGTACTTTTTTTTTTACTTTTGAGAGAGAGCGAGAGCGAGTGCAAGAGTGAAAGCAGATGGAGGAGCAGAGGGAGGGGGACAAGCAGACTCCACGCTAAGTGAGGAGCCCAACCCAGGGCTCGATCCCACGACCCTGAGATCATGACTGGAACCAAAACCAAGAATCAGACACTTAACCATCTGAGCCCCCCAGGCACCCCACAAGTACTTTCTTAAGGGAAAGATTGTGCCTAAATATAAATAAATAATGTATTAAAAATGTAAAAATCACAGCTTGAATGAAATTATAATTTATAATTAAATAGCCATGATAATACTCTAAGTGCCTCAACATTACTACAGTGTCTTCAAAGAAGTCACTCAAATAAGAAAAACAAGGTGGTAATCAAGTAAGCTAATACAGTAGAAACTGTGGCTCTCAGCATACAGTAGAATCAGTTCAGTTCCATTCAACTAATATTTGAGTAATCTAAATAGTGCCCAATTCTCTGGAAGATGCTGGTAAGAAAACAAGACTGCCTTTACTCCTGACAGATGTTAAATTCATGGAAGATATGTACAGAAATGTATCATTTTAACATACAGCAGGGGTGAAGGTAACCCTAAACATATATTTACACTTTTCTGGGAGGTACTTAACTCAGTCAGACTGAAGGAAGCTTCTTGAAGACATCTAAATGAAGCCTTGAAAGTGAGCAAGAGCGTTAGCTGTGTTAAGGCCCGCTACCACATGACAGGAAGAATTACAAAGAATCTTAATCTGGCCAAATCATATAGCATACAACAATTATTAGAATTTTTTTGCTTTTTTTTCTTTGCCTATGTTATACATAATTTATACATTCAAAACAAGTTATTTTTAAAAATTTAGTAAGAACAAATATTTTAGCTGAGGGAAGAGTTAACATTAATCAAAGATAAGTGTTAATAAAATCTCAGCTAATGTTCATGTTGCTGGAATAATAATTAACATATTCAAGAATTATTCTTTTTTTAATTTAAATTCAATTATCCAATGAATAGTACATCATTAGTTTTTGATATAACGTTCAATGATTCATTAGTTGCACATAACACCCAGTGCTCATCACATCACAAGCCCTCCTTTTTTTTTTTTTTAAAGATTTTATTTATTTATTTGAGAGAGAGAGAATGAGAGACAGAGAGCCTGAGAGGGAAGAGGGTCAGAGGGAGAAGCAGACCCCCTGCCGAGCAGGGAGCCCGATGCGGGACTCGATCCAGGGACTCCAGGATCATGACCTGAGCCGAAGGCAGTCGCTTAACAACTGAGCCACCCAGGCGCCCCCACAAGCCCTCCTTAATGCCCATCACCCAGTTACCCCATCCTCCCACCTCCCTTTCTGCAACCCTCAGTTTGTTTCCCGGAGTTAAGAGTCTCTCATGGTTTGGTTCCCTCTCTGATTTCTTCCCATTCAGTTTTCCCTCCCTTCCCCTATTGTCCTCTTAACTTGTTGGTTCCAAGTCCAATTGTTAGAGGATGTTTCTTCCTTGAATACAGCTGTTGGCACATGAGCAGCACCTAGGATAACGCAGGAGATTCAGAAATTTGTTAAATATATTTAGGTTGCTTAAGAAGATGTGGTCTTATTGTGGATATCTACGGTGTAAGTTAGAAATTTGAAAGCAATAGGTACATGTGACACCCAAGTGTACTTTCATTTGCTTTAAGCAGAAATTTGTGTTTATTTAAACAATCAGCTTTAGGAACAAGAGCCATTTTATTAGGATGAAGAGGCTCTCTTGGGGACCTCTTTGGGTATGCAGCTAGTTATTATTTTTAACTACACTGACTAACTTTTGTTTGACAAGGCTATTCCATTGCAGTTTGCTGTTCAAGTCACTTTGGCTATTAAGTAATAACCAATTAAACTAAGTGGAGATCAAGTGGGCATAACCTACAAGTGAGTTGCACTAGGGAGACCCAGTAGTATGGTTGACTTGAAACTAAGGCTAAAGAAATATCATTGCCTTCTCCTCCCATTGCTATTTATGTTACCTGACAAATGACCACACACAAAGGAGATAGTATCCCTGAAGGAGCACAAAAGACCATTTTCGGTGTCACTTAAAGCGTGCCACTAAATCTCTTAAATTTTGCCTTCATACCTTGTATTAAGTAAATTTACTACCCCTTGTTGCCTAGCCCTTCCCTAACCTGATAGGTCTCTAGCTGAAAATACTTCTATTTAAACAATGTTTTGCCAGTCGTAAAACAATTCTATATAATTTGCTTCTTTTAGATACTTTCAACAACTCTTTTTTTTTAATTTATTCATTTGAGAGAGAGAGAGACAGAGCACAAGCAGGGAGAGGGGCAGAGGGAGAGGGAGAAGCAGACTCCCCGCTGAGCTGGGACCCCCCCCCCCCCAACGTGGGGCTCGATCCCAGGACCATAGGCTAGTAAGTGGTGGATCTGGCACTTGAAATCACCTTTTGACTCTTTGGAATAATTATCAACATGAATGATGATTGGAATCACATATTTTTCCATCAAAGTATATACATGCTTAGCCTATATCTTAGACTTTCTGGGACTAAGCAACCATAAGTAAATTTTGAAGGCTTCCATAACTTATTCTGATGTTGCACCCTTGGTTAAGATCCACTGCTTCCTCATTTGATTCTTTATTATACATATCTTCTCAAACTAGACTCAGATTATCAGAATCACTCATCATCTCTTAAAAATGACTTCTTGACTTCACTACATTTAAACATGTTACATGGATTCTGACCATGCAAACCATTAATAATTTACTATTAATAATTATGAAACTTGACTAAGAGATACCTAGTTTTTACTATCCTGTAATACACTCAATATGTTTTTATATTATAATTACTGTAAACATTTTAAGCACGTACAAAGTTATATCAATTAATATTGGTACAGAAATAAATACATAAACAATTGTACAAAAGAGTCTGGGAACAGATATCCACATTTTAATTAAATGAGTATATACCCATTCTTTATAATTTTCATTATTGTTGTTGCTATTGTTGTTGTTATTGACAGAAGTTATTCTAAAGAGCAATGAGTGAGTCCCTATCTCTCAATACAGTTACTTGTATGAAAAATGGCACCCTCCCCCCAAAAAGAAATTGCACCCTACCTCAGACCATACAAAGAGCCACAGCTCCAGGTAGATTATAGACTTATATGTGAAAGAAAAAATTTTTCTTCTAAAGCTTTTAGAAGATACTATAATGGACTACCTTCATAACCTTAGGGTTAGGGCAAGATTTCCTTCTTAAATGAGACCAAAAAAAGCATATTCAAGAAAGAAATTAGTAAATTTGACTACATTAAAATAAGAACTCTTGTCCATTAAAAGACATAATTATAACAGAGTGAAAATACAAGTCACAGAATGGAAAAAATTGTTTGTAAGTTATACCAAAGTACTGGTATCCAATTGGGAAAACTGGAAAAGAATGGAACTGAACCCCTATCTATGCCGTACACAAAAAAATCAACTGAAAATAGGTGAAAGACTTGAATATAAGACCTGAAATTGTAAAACAATTAAAAGAAAATATAATGGGTATGATCCTTGACATTGGTCTTGGCAATGATTTTTTGGATTTGACACCAAAAGCAAAGGTAATAAAAGCAAAGATAAGATGATGTGAGGAGCACTGGGTGTTATACACAACTGACAAATTATTGAACACTACATCTGAAACTAATGATGTACTACACGTTGGCTAATTGAATTTAAATTAAAAAAAAGCAAAGATAAGTGGGACTGCATCAAACTAAAAAGCTTCTGCACAGCTTCTGCATACAACAAAATGAAAAGGCAACCTATGAAATGGGAGGAAAATTTGCACACTATATATCTGTTAAGGGGTTAATGTTCAAAATACATAAGGAACTTCTACAACTCAATACCATAAAAATAGTAACAAAAAACAAATAACCCAATTTAAAACTGGGCAAAGGACTTAAATACACATTTTTCCAAAGAAGGCATTCAGATGGCCAACAGGTACATGAAATGTGCTCAGTGTCACTAATCATCAGGGAAATGTAAGTCAAAACCCCAATGAAATATTACCTCACATCTGTTAGAATGGTTGTTGTCGAAAAGATAAGAGATAACAAGCGTTAGTGAAGATATGGAGAAAACGGAACCCTTGTTAGTGAGAAAGAAAATTGGTGCAGCCACTGTGGAAAATAGTATGGAGATTCCTCAAAAAATTAAAAATAGAACTACCTTCTGATCCAGCAATTCCACTCTGGGTATACATCCAAAGGAAATGAAGTAAGTAGCTTGTACCTGCACTCCCATGTTCATTGCAGCATTATTCACAATAGCCAAATATGGAAACTTAAGCATTCATCAACAGATAAATGAATTTTTTAAATGCGGTACACACACATACACACATACACACACATATAGGAATATTATTCAGCCTTGCATGCAACTACATGGATAAACCTGGAGGGCATTATATGCTAAGTGAAATAAGCCAGAGAAAGACAAATTCTTCATGGTATCACTCACATGGAGAATCTAAAAAAGAAAGTAGAATTCATAAAAACAGAGTAGAAAGGTGGTTGCCACTTTTCTGGGGGGTGGAGGAAATTCAAGAAGTTAGTAAAAGGGCACATACTTTCAGATAAGATGAATTAAGTCTGAACATCTAATGTATAACATGGTGACTATAATTGATAATACCGTATCATATAATTCAAATTTGCTAAGAAAGTAGAACTTACATGTTTTGCCCCCCACCCCAAAAGGTAGGGGCACCTGGGTGGCTCAGTCGGTTAAGCATCTGCCTTCGGCTCAGGTCATGATCCCAGGGTCCTGGGATGGAGCCCTGAGTGAGATTCCATGCTCAGTGGGGAGCCTGCTCCTCCCTCTGCTCATGCTCTTTCTCTGTCTCCCAAACAAATGAATAAAATCCTTTTTTTAAAAAGGGTAAATATATGAGTTGATGGACATGTTAATTTCACGATGTATACACATATCAAATCATCACAACGTACACTTTAAATATCTTACAATTTTATTTCTCAATTATATCTCAATTATAAAACTTGGGGGGGGGACCTCCCAAGTACTGGTATCCAGACTTAATAAAAAAATACTATTAAGAAAAAAGGGGAAAAAAACTCAGTAAAGAAATGGGCAAAATATTTGAACTTCACAAAAAAGGAAATTCAGATTGTTGTTAAACATATAAGAGGGGTTCAATGTAATTAGTAATCAGGAAAAGGTGAATTAAAACCACAATAAAATACCATTACACACCCATGAAATTGACCAAAATGTGAATATTGTGAGTTGCATTATACTGCTGGTCGGGTGTAAATGGGTACAACCACTTTGGAAAACAATTTGGAATTATCTAGTAAAATTGAAAAAAATGCATACTTTATCATGTTACAATTTCACCCCTTAGAATAGAACTCATAAAGTCTCTTGCCCATGTGGACCAGAATACTATACATGTAAAAGAATGTCTATAACATCATTGCTCTTAATTATCCTGAAGTATAAAGAAGCCAAATGTCCAAAGAGAGTAGAATGGATAATCATGGTGTATTAATATACTGGAATATTTTACAGCAACAAAACTAAGTAAACTCTGGTTCAATTCCAAATTTCCCACAGACAATATTAAATAAATGAAACTAGACAAAAATAATACATTTTGTCTGATACATTCATATGAAGTTCCCAAAACCCCCAAATAAACTACATTTTTAGGGATGCATATGTATTTGGGGAAACCATAGAGAAAGCATTACTATAAAATCAGGGCCATGGTCACCTCAAGCAGACAGGAAAGGAATGGCATCTGGAGGAGACACAGTGAGGTAGAGAATTCAAAGGGCAGCAGGTTTTATTTCTCATTCTGGGCGTTCTCTTTATAATTACTCATTATGCTCTCCAATTAAGCCTTATGCAATTTTCTGTATGTGTGTTATAGTTCACAATTTTGAAAAAGCTTTAAAAAGCTTGCTTAAGCAGAAAACCTCGCATAAATACCATCAAATTTGAGCATCATGAGAATATGGGGTTAGGAATTGAAACAGGTAAATCATCTGAGTTTGGTTTACTGCTGAAATGCTTTAAACATGTCTGATTGTTGGAACCCACCAAATGTGTGTTTTGTTTTTTTTTTTATTGTCATGTGGTAGGGTGTGGCTCGTGAGTGTGGAGCTGCTTTTTTTCAGTTACAATAAAACATTTCAGACAATAATCTCTAGAAATCAGAGAATGACAATACAGCTTGGCTGCTGGTGAAACTAACAATGAAGTGCCTGCAAGCAAAGCATGGTGAGTGAAATTTTAATTAATCAGCATGTTTATTTTAGTATGAATGTCACTCCCACCACTTCCTGTGTCCAGAGTCTATTATTCATATTTCTATGGGTAACATATCTTCCTGCCAAGGCCCTGCTCCTTTCTTTCTTTATTGTCTTGGGTATTCAGCAAAGCGTTGCTATTTAGCTCTGGCTGATTCTCAGAAGAATCTGATAAAAAGGATAAACCAATGGATTCTTATTAAAATATAAAAAATAAAACCATGGGCAAGCATAGCAACAGATTTGGTCATAAAACCAGGAGCACACTATGTCAGGATTAAAACGTATTTACACGTTAAATGAGAACATTATGAACAAGCACAGAGAAAATAGAGCTATCACAATAATGTAAATGGAAACCAGTCCTTATCTAATTTGACACTCACAGACTCCCTTACCCTTCACTATCCGGGGAAATAGAACTAAATTACAAATAGAGGTGTTCCATTTATCACTTAACATCTGCCAAGTGCATTATATATATTATCTCCTTTAATTCTCACAAAATTTCATAAAATAAGCAATATTATGCTCCCCCTTCTATAGGGGAAAACACTGAGGCTTAGGGAAATGGAGTATTTTGCACACAGCAAGCCAGGGCTCATAAAAGGGTCAGAAGTCAATCCCAGGAGCCTGATTACAGAAGCCACAATGAAACCGTTATGTGATATAAGATTACCTATTCTCTCCCGTCAGTGAAGGATCCCAAGAGAACTTCCTGACACTTCTGGAAAGGCCCCGAATGCTCTTGTTTAATGATAATCACTAGAATAGTGCCTGGACAGCCTCCTTAACAGCCTAAAGAAATTATGGCAGATTTTAGAAGCACATAATTTATTCCTAGAAACCTTACCCATGGAGAGTCTGGCATAACTGATAAAGGATCAAGAACCATTTCTAGAAGTCTGCGTCAATGAAAAGACTTTCAGTGATAAAGCCATCTATAAGCGCAATGTCTTATCTGAGATGTCTGCCTTGACCCTTCTAGACTATGTTCCCACATTTCTGAATCACTGCACTGTTCACATTATACTGCCATTTGTTTTTCTTTCTCTCCACTCTACTAGATTTTGAGAACTAATAAAGGAAAGAACTTCAAATTCTTATATCCTCAGTACTTTGCACGGGATCTGGAATACAGCAAATGCAATAAATATTTCTAGAATCCAGTGTTAAGCAATAATGTAATAGTGCTTATATTTACTAAGCACAGCTATGAGTTAGGTGCTGCAGGAGGTGATCTTTGTGTGTTATCTCACTATTCATCACGAGGATTTAATGAGGTGAAATATTGGCGTTAGCCTTATCTTTAAGCATATAATTATAGGCTTAGGTTTAACTAAGAAACAACTTGCTCAGGATCACATTGGTAGTAACAGTGAAGCTAGAATCCAAATTCATGACTGCCTGATTCTGGAGCCTTCCCTCTCAACACTGCTCTGTTCTCATGCTTCAGAATTAGTAACTTTTATTAAAAAGTCATATTTAACTAGTGGAATCTCTTTTTTTATCACTTTATGGTAATCTTCACTGTTTAAGTTAGTATGTATAAATATTCCCCTTAAAATATCTTTATTTCCTAGATGGATGATTCCTTAAGAGTTAGACTCTTCGACTTCATTGTTTTTTTCTGGAGTGCAAAGTCTGAAGAGCTGAGTAGTAAAGCAAGTTTCTGCTAATTATGTATTAGATATTAAAATATAATGGCACTGTGGTTGCAGAAAACACAAATTATTCTTCTGAGACAAAGTCCCTTCATTTTTAATGGTTCTGGTTGTCCTCATATATAATCCCTATCTATTTAAGGAAACATAGAAGGATACAAAGGAACCCTCCATTTTGAGAAAAGAAGAAAAGGATTCCTTTTAACCATTTGGGAGGCTTCAAATATGAAACAGCCATTGTAACTCTGGTTCCATCTAAGATTGGCCATTTTTGTTAAAGTTAGTTTTTTTTAATACAGTATGCTTTCGTACTTTGTTTTTAATGAGAAATTTAAGGAGCATTACCAGAGCTATGGGAACAGTTTTGCACTGCAAGCAAGAGCTTGGGGAAAACATCAAACCATGTAGTTGAAATAGATATAAAAAAAGAAACCATTCTGGAATTTTTCCAAAACTTGGTCACAATAATGTAAAATTTTGAGAAATATAAACTGGTTCTCTCTAAAGTGATAAAATTCAAAGTAAGCCTAAAGGCAATGCTCACCAAAAATCACTTATCCAGAGCAATTCATGGATTCTGAGGTTAAATTATTCCTGTGAATAAAACCAATGAAATTACTGTCAGACATTCAGGCCAAGGTTCAGAAAGAGCTGCTGTTGTTTTTTTCTTCCGTATTCCTTTTTACTTCCTGTTCAGTACATTGAATAAGAAAAATGTAAGAAAATTAAGGACAGTTCGTAATTAGGAAGGACTGAATTAAGAAGGTAATTAGGAAGGCTGAAAATTAAACTGTTTACTCTGGGAGGTGGTGAATTACCCACAGTTGGGGATATTGAAGCAGAGAGTCAATAACCACTGGTCAGGAGCTAGTAGGATATTGAGGACTAGGTCTTTAGTACTCTTTTTCCAAATCTAAAGGTCTATAATTCTCATCTTCATTTGTGCTCATGGCTTGTACTTACCTGTTGTGAGGTTATCCTACCTCTCTTGACGTCCCTTTTTAAGGGCAGGATTTACTCTCAGTCCTTTGACTTCTGCTTGGCCGGGAATCACAACTCTGGGTCCAGGAGCATCTTTGCCAGAAGGCAGTTTGAAATGAAGGAGGGGATAAAACTATCCCTGTGCTTGTTCTTAGAATTCTGTCCAGCTTTCACCCACCCTGGTCCTCCTTCAGTCCTGATCCCTATATAACTATAAATAGAGCTAGCAAGAGGTGGGTTGGGATTCAAACCAAGGACTGGCTCCAAATCTCCTGTTCTTATTGCACCACACATCATCCGTTATTCTAGATTTTTGGCAACTGAGCAGGGGAATTTCAATTTGTTGCTGCTCATGTCCTGGCAGAGCTCACAGCCTGGCAAAGGCTTCCTAGTCTGGAGTGTGCAGTAGTCAAGGCTGTGGCCAAGCCAGACTATCTCGGTGGAAAAGATTCATTGACCCATCAACCAAGCTATCAGTAATGTCTCAAGCATATCATCTGTATCCTTTCAAAGAATTAAAACTATGTTCCTGCTGATAACATTCTATACTAGGGACTGCTGGCTACAGAGTAGAATTTGCATGACCTAGCTGAATTGGAGAAATCACAGAATTCTTGAATTAAACATAGAAAGTGGTTATTAGAGGCACCTGGGTGGCAGTCAGTTAAGCCTCCAAGTCTTGGTTTCAGTTCAGATCATGATCTCAGGGCTGTGGGATCGAGCCCAACGATCAGTTCCCCCCCATACCCCCCAGGGATCGTTTCCTTGCAGAGCTGGTAGTCTGCTTGAGTTTCTTTCTGCAACCACCTGGTCCCTGCCCCCCTGCATTTTCTCTCTAAAATAAATAAATAAATCTGAAAAAGAAAAAGAAAAACAAAGTGTCTCAGCAGTCCTTGAATTTATAACATACATTATAGAGATGGGGAAATAGAGGTGCAGCAAGATCTAAGTAAGCATAATCTAGCTGATGCTCCTGTCGGGTTTAGAGCTCCAATCTGCCCTTCCTGCAGCATAGTCCTTCCACATCCCACAGTGGAGGGAGCTGAGAGTCAGTAACCCTCTCTGTGTGTTGGAGGGAACTCAGGCACTGCCTTTTCTACCAGACTCAAAGACCAACAATAATGATAAATTGAGCTGATAATATACTCGTCAGAAGATCAGGGTGTACAGAGAAAATTACTCCAAACAGTTGTAAAGCAGGTAAGATCACAGAGCAGCTAGAGGAAAAGAAAATTGTAAATTCAGAGTACATAGAATTCGAAACATCAGTTCTGACTTCAGGCAGAAACATTCGCCAGGACTAATTCTACCATTAAAAAAAATGTTTTAACAGACTTTTCAAATACTTCTTTTCTTTGCAGCAACTTTATCTATAAAGATAGGATAAAATCTGGCTTTTGGACAAATGAGGATATACTTTAGCTAATGTTGAGAATATCTTAAGCAGTGCTAAATATGGCAGGAAGAGCACGCAGTAAGCCCCTTATTCAAGAACAGGATTTATCCTGTTAAAATGTCAACCACAATTTCAGCCACAAGTGTAAGTTGGAAAGGCACATTAAATATGAAGAAATGAAGGATTTTTTCCTAAGGTTTAAAACAAACTCATGACATAGAACATTGTATGGATGTCAAATTTCTAATTTTGATATGTATAATAATTATATAAGATGTAACCATTGGAGAGAACTTGATGAAAAGCAACTTCCAATGAATCTATAATTATTTCCAAATAAAAAGATTTTAAAAACACTAACTCTTGAGGAAGTTTACTAATAAAAAATGCACACTCATTGCTCATCATCTCATGACCTATTAATATCATAATCCATTGTCTTTTGCTTCTGCTGTTATAAGCTTATTTTTTATTTAGCCTGTCAAGCACTATCTAAAATTCAAGGTAGACTCATTTCCAATATCATCATTACAAGCAATTCACTAAACAGCAAATGTATTTTTCCATTAATTCAGGCCATTATTTGTAAATTTAGATACCTAAACCTTCACATTGGCTCATTTTTTACTTTGCCTGATATTATTTATTGAAAAAAACTACATTAATCTCAAATTACAGGAAAAAAAATCTCTGTATTGGTTCGTTTAAAGACTGTCAGTGCTGATATAATGCTTTTCAATGCTATATATTGTGACTAAGTTTTGTTTCCATTGAGAGGGCAAAAAGCCTAATTTAAGAAATTTCTAATTTTATTAAATCTAAGTCCAAATGGATCATGATTCTGATATCAAATCCATAATGTTCATTTATTTAAAGACATTGATATGTGCTTCTCATGGAACCTTGGAGTTGGAAAAGACCGTAGGAGTCATCTGACCCACACACTGCACTTTATAGATGATGAACAGCAGGATCAATAAGATAAAATGATTTGCTTTCTATGGCCACCAAACCTGGGGCATCTTTATCACTGTAAACCATTTGCAGCCAGATTTTGTTTGCCTGAATTAAAAATCACCTCTACCACTTGGCCGCTATATGACTTTGGGCAAGTGATTTACTCTCTGTGTGCCTTAGTTTCTCTATATGTAACATGAGGATACTGACAGTGTGGTTGTTGAGGTCTTTCTAAAGTGGCTTAATACTTTTAATTCTAGATATGCTAGGTCTTAGCTGAGGTGATTTTATACTTGTAATTCTAGATATTCTTTTTTTTTTATGTTATGTTCATCACCATACATTACATCATTAGTTTTTGATGTAGTGTTCCATGATTCATTGTTTGCATATAACACCCAGTGCTCCATTCAATACATGCCCTCTTTAATACCCATCACCAGGCTAACCCATCCCCTCAACCCCCTCCCCTCTAGAACCCTCAGTTTATTTCTCAGAGTCCATAGTCTCTCATGGTTCGTCTCCCCCTCTGATTCCCCCCCTTCATCTAGATATTCTTTTCTATTTAAAAAAAGCCATTATTTATCATATGGCACACTATGAACTCAAAATGGGGTATGTATATTGCAAGATTCATTCCTATAGCCGACATTGCTGTTTCTGGATCTAACATCCACTTCTCTCCATTCAGACTCGAAGGCAAAGAGGATGCTGACCAACACTCAGCTCCTCCCTGTTGAGGTCAGGTAGACCTACAGGTCTTCTCAGAAACAATCTTCCCCTTGTTTTGGAGACAGTTTATAGCTTTTCCTGGGCATTTTGGTCTTCTCCAAGAACTTTCAATCTCAAGGTTCTTGCCCAACCCAGAAGGGACAGGTTATACCAGCAGGAACTATGATGGCCTGAACTTGGCTCTCATTCTCTGACCTGTAGTCAGGCCCCAGATGTTTCTTTCAGGTTTCATGTTAGTATTTAGACCAAAGTTGGGAGGAGGTCAGCAGAGTCATCTTCAAGCCACCATCTTCCTAGAATCTTCTAGTGATTCTTTTTTTTTTCAATTTTATTTTATTATGTTATGTTAGTCACCATACAATACATCATTAGTTTTTGATGTAGTGATACTTTTTTTTATTAAAAGATTTTATTTATTTTTGACACAGAGAGAGTGTGTACAAGCAGGGGAAGCAGCAGACAGAGGGAGAGGGAAAAGCAGGCTTCCCACTGAGCAGGGAGCCCAATGTGGGGCTCAATCCCAGGACCCTAGGATCATGACCTGAGCTGAAGGCAGACACTTAACCATCTGAGCCACCTAGGGGCCTCATGATGTAGTGATTCTTGATGAAGTGAGAAACTAAAATTAATTGCTCAAATCCATTTCTCCTCAAGAAGACAAATTAATTGTTAATCATCCAGTTTCTTAGAAATTATCTTTAGTTCTTCTCTTTCTCTCATCTTCACTTTAAATCCATTTCTAAGGTCCATTTTTTACCTTCATAGATCAAGTCAACACTATGCACTCTCTCCACTGCTGCCACCATCTCTCTCTACTACTTCATTAGAGAGTTAGCCTTCTAACAGTTTTCCTGATTCTTTGTTGTTGCTGCACCTTCAGTTCATTCTCCACACAAGAGCCTACAAGAGCTTTACATACAGATTGAATTATGCTTCCCCTCTGCTCCCTACATGTAGCATAAAATTTAAAATTCTTATCATGGACTATAAAGCCCTAAATAATCTGGCCCCTGCTTTCCTCTACAATCACATCTGGTACAACTCCTCCTCTCACTCACTATGCTTCAGTCACATAGACTCTAATTCAGTTTCTAGAACATTCTAAAGGTTTTCCTTTTATCATCTTAGGGTTTTTGCTCATGATTTTCCTTTGATCTGGAGTATTCTTCCCTAAGCTCTTCCTATAGCAGCTTCCTTCTCAATCTGAAGTTCTCAGTTCAATGTCTCCTACTTGGGAAGACCTTTCCTGATCATTGTCAGTGCGTTTCCTTTCTGTTACTTTTTGACTAAATTCCCTGTTTATTTCTTTCCTCGAATTTTACATTTTATAATTATTTATTTCATTGCCAATTTATTGTCTGTGTTTTGTCTGTCTATCTATATGTTCCATGACAGCAAGGACCATGTATGCTTTGCTAATGATTTTATACTAGGTACCAAGCACATTATTGGTATCAATAAAAATTTATTAAGTAGATAAATGTGGATTAAAAGGGTATACAAGACATATCCCAAACCCAAAGCATTGACTGTCTTAAAAAGAGATAAATTATGTATATAAATGATTGCAGTATAAATAAATATATACCAAACACCATATGAAAGACAAACTAAATGTCAGGGGGATGTAGAGAGTATGGAAAGACCTAAGGACCACATTAAAGTGTACTTGATGTTTGAACTGAACCTTAAGCTTGATAGGCAGAGACAGGAAAGAAGGCATTAAAAGCAAAACAACTTAGATAGAAGTGGAAAAGTTCTATTAGGTATATGCAAGAAATAAAGCAGGAAGGACAGTAGAATTTATAAGGAGAAAAGATAAACTGTGATCAAATCATAGGGAGATAAAAATAGTGGGTTGAGGGGTTTGTACTTTGTTCAATAGTAGAGGGAAAATTATTTCAAATTTTTAACTGGTTAGTGACATTTAACAGGAAGTGTTAACTCAACAGGAGAGGTTGGGAGAGGATAACATAGAGCAGGAGTGTTATAAAATTGCCTGGACGAGGATGGTGATACTGGGAATGAAAAATAATGAAAGGCAGAGATTCCATTCTGGCCTTCTTGAAATGGTAGAGTCCATGGAAGTACCTCTAGGGATGCTGAAGCCCTCAGCACATTATAGATAAGTATTTTAGTGGAGGCATTTTTTTTTTTTTTGAGAGAGTGGTCCTTAGCTTTTATCAGAAATCTCAAATGGAGTCTCTAATCTCAAAATTTTAAGGAGGTTAGTTTACTTGACCCTAGTTTTCTTTCCTGGGGCTACTCAGAAATGCTTATCCATGGCTTTAGTCTTTCCTGCTTTGTCTGAACATTTGATAGGGTGAAACACTCAACTAAAATTCATTAGCGTTAAAAAAAAAAAAACCTCATTGAACACACTTCTGGTGTATTTCAATTATATTCATTATTTTCCATTCAGAAGAGAGTATTTCTCTCCTCTCACTGATCTTTGCTTTTGAATCTAAGGCTAAGCATTCACATTCGGTGGATTAAATATATCCACCCACTCTTTTAACCTGACCTTACTGAGATTTATAAATGTTATTTCATACCTCTAACACAAATTACCTCTTACAGGGCATCTACAAATACTCTAGCCATACACCAAGATTATTTTTCTAATACCAAGATCAATGGATCCAAATATATTTATAAACAAAGAAGTGAAATACTTTGAACGTCTATTCTGAAGCTCTTAACTCTTTTTTTTAAGATTTCATTTATTTATTTGAGATAGAGATCGAGAAAGAGAGCATGAGCGGGCGGGTGGGGGGTGGGGAGGGCAGAGGGAGAGGGAGAAGTAACCTCCCCACTGAGCGGGAAGCCCAACACAGGACTCCATCCCAGGACCCCGGGATCATGACCTGAGCCGAAGACAGAGGCTTCACCGAATGAGCCATCCAGGTGCCCCTGAAACTCTTAACTCTTGTACATTTTCAAGAATTGTTTCTTTTCCACTAAGGGGATTGAATTAGTAATGGTATCTTGCAGTGCTTTTCCTAGTTGTGGATATTAGCCATGAAATCTATCTTCTCAGTGACTGAAGAGATATTTCAGAAATGTTGGTATTGATCTGATCTTGTAGTACATGCTCTGGAATGCCAGTCAGATGATTTATCCAGTAAGACGTATAAGCACTCACTCCATTCAGCAGCTATTGGCTGGTTGTTGACAGGTTTTGCCTCCACTAACGAGAACTCTTTCAGCCATGCCCTACCCATAGTGCAAGGAGTCCATAGGCCAAAGAACATGCCCACATGGGGTCCATGCTCCTCTTTCTAGCCCACTCTCTGGGTACTCAAGACCCTGGAAATCCCTGCCCAAACAGACTCAAGTTTGCCTCCTTAGTAGAAAGTAGTATAATTGCATAATGATTCCATCAGTTTCTGTACTTTTGATAGAAGAGGTATGAAAGTCTCTAGCAGTAAAAATATTTGGATTGTGATTAAGTATGCCTTAGATAAAAGCAATCAGTTTTTAGGAGAAACTCATTTATTATACTGAGACCAGTGAGAAATTTCTCCCTAAGGTCCTCTTAAAAAGGATATTGCATATTATAAGAAACAACAATTGCAACAGCATCCTTACAATAAATTTAGCAATGAGCTTCATGAGATAGGTTCTCACAGTGTTCCTCACTGTCGAACACTGCTGTAATGCAAAATACAGGTAAATAAGGGCAGTTTCCCAAAGACTTTTAATCTTGTGGTGCAGGTACATCTCTTCATTAGTCTGATGAGAGGAAAAAGATTACCTAGAGTAATAAATAAAATGTACATGCTTCAAGAATATTTCACAAATACTACTTTTAGGAATAATCTTCTAAAGGACTGCCTATTTAAATGTCTTTAAAATTAAGCCAAATGTCCCACATAAGTACAATTTTATAAAAAGCAGGAACAAAGTCTGCAAAAATCTTGGAAGTGAAAGGAAGGCTTTGTTTCTATTTGAGTCTTAACCACAAAGAGTTAGATTTGCAAATAGAGTTGTTAAGTTTCATTACCTCAAAATGTCTCTAAATTCTTAAAAACTTAAAAACAGGAGCCCAGCTTCCTTTATTTCTGTCTCATTTCTTTCTTTAGGACTACTGCAAAAGCCTCCACATGTACTCTGGATTTCTTTCATTCATTGTCTAAGCTTCAGGCAGAGTCATCTTTTCAAAATCTGTATCTAATAGTGTCAAAGCCCTGCCCAAAGCCTTCCAGTAGAATGACCTCTGCTCTGCTCCAGTAGAATGAATTCGTGCTCTCCAGAACCTCATCTTTTGCTACCTCACTCCTGTCACTGGCTGTCCATGCCCATTTCACAGACACAATACCTTGGGTGCTCATTCCCATGGTTTCTTCAGTTTCTAATGCAAAATAATTAAACGAATGAATCTCTACCTTGAACCTTGAGATCGCCATTTTTTTCTCTTGATTCACTTCTGAACCAAGAAATTGGAGATTTTAAGACAAGATTTCTCCCCCAACAGTCTAGAATAAAATAATTTTCTAATAAGTAAGAAGAAGTTTTGAGAGATGCACCAGTTTAGGAGATTTATAGTAAAATGTTTCGGGATTTAGAAGAACAAACAAAAGTCACAAACCACCTAGTCTATACCCAGTTAGTACCCGGGTACGTGAAGAAACAGGCCCATTCATGGAGAAATAATTCTTATTTTTTTAAGATTTTATTTATTTATTTGAGATAGAGAGGAGGAGGAGGAACAGAGGGAGAGGGACAAGCAGACTCCATGTTGAGCCCAGGACTCAATCCCATGACCCTAAGATCATGACTTGAGCTGAAATCAAGAGTTGGTCGCTTAACCAACTGAGGCACCCAGGTGACCCATGAAGAAATAATTCTATTGCCAACTCTCTTACCCAGTGTGAGGTTTTGAAACTCTGCGAGTGACTACCAGTATCCAAAATATCTGTCCATTTATTGTGCAAAAAACAAGTGGTAATGATGAATGGTGGAAATAGATAGAATTCAGTGCTTGGTCAGAAAGATTACTGAATGAAAGAAAAACTTAAGCATCTCCAAAGATACAATTATCTTTTACTTTAGGTACCAGACCCCCAGTTTTTAAATTTATAATTGAGTTTCATGTAAATGTGCCTCAAGTCCCATATGTGCAAATTATTTTTGTGTTCTTCTTCTAGAATATTGCTAGAGATATCCCCTCTGAGGAAACAGGTTTTATCTTTTTTTTTTTTACATTTTTTTGGTATAATCGAGATTCCCATGCAGCTCTGAAAAATAATACAAAGGTGTCCCACATAAGCTTTATTCAATATCCCCCATCATAGTATTGTCATAACCATTGTACAGTATCATAACCAGAAAATTGACATTGCAAAAATCCATCGACCTTATTCATATTTTTACATGCAGTAAAATTTTACATGCACTTGTTTGTGTATGTGTGTGTGTGTGTTTAGCCCTATATATCATTTCATTGCGTGTGTAGATTGGTGTGACCACCACCACAGCCAAGATACGGAATAGTTCCATCACGCAGTACCTTTTATAACTTCCACTTACTTGCTCCCACTCTCCCCTATCCCACCTGTACCCCCTGGCCACCACAATCTGTTCTCCGTTTCTATAATTTTTTTTAATTTTAAGATTATTACATAAGGGCGCCTGGGTGGCTCAGTCGTTAAGCGTCTGCCTTCAGCTCAGGTCATGGTCCCAGGGTCCTGGGATCGAGTCCCACATCGGGCTCCCTGCTCCATGGGAAGCCTGCTTCTCCCTCTCCCACTCCCCCTGCTTCTGTTCCTGCTCTCGCTATCTCTCTCTCTGTCAAATAAATAAATAAAATCTTTAAAAAAAAAAAGATTATTACATAAATGGCAGCCTACAGTATGTAACCATTTGGGATTAGGTTTTTTTACTCAGTATAATTTCCTGGAGATTCATCCAGGGAGTTTTGTGTACTAAATAGTTTATTCTTTTTTATTATAGAGCAGTATTTGCTAGCACGATGTATCACAGTTTCTTTAACCATTCATCTACTTTAGGATGAGTTGTTTCCTATTTTTGGTTAGTATAAATAAAGCTGCTGAACATTTGTGTATAGGTTTTGCACATAAACATAAATTTCTATTTCTTTGGAGTAAATGCCCAAGAGTGCAACTGGTAGGTTGCATGTTAGTTACACGTTTAGTTTTGTAAGAAACTGCCACACTGTTTTCCAGATTGGCTATACCTCACACCAGCACTGAACAAACGATCTAGTCTCTCTGCATCCTGACCAACATTTGGTGTTGTCATTATTTTTTATTTTAGCCATCTTGATGTGAGTGTAGGTTTTAATTTGCATTTCCCTAATGCTGACGAAGATGAATACCTTTCTACATGCTTATTTGCCACTTGGATATCCTTAACTGTGAAATGTGTTTTCATGTCTTTGCCCATTTTCTAATTGGATCATTGGTTTTTTACTGTTGATTTTTGAGTTCTTTATGTATTTTGGATATTTGCCCTTTGTCAAATATGTGATCTGCAAATATTTTTTCCTAGTCTTAGCTTGTCTTTTCATTCTCTTAAGAAGGTATTTTGCACAAAGTTTTCAATTTTGATGAGGTCCAATTTTTCCTTTTGTGGATTGTGCTTTTAATGACAAGTCCAAGATTTTTTTCCCTAGCATTTGAAGATTTTCTTCTTTTATTATCTAAAAAATTTGTACTTTTATGTTTTAAATTTATATCTGTGGTCTATTTTGAGTTAGTTTTTGTATAAAGTGTGAGGTTTCAGTCAATATCCTTTTTTTTTTTCTTATGAATGTATAATTGTTCCAACACTATTTTTTAAAAAGACTATTCTTCCTCCACTGAATTGTTTTGTACCTTTTTCAAAAATAAGTGGGACATATTAGTGTGGGTCCATTTATGGATTTTGTATTCTATCTTGTTGATTTAGATGTCTATCATTTCACCAATACTACTAGTCTTGATTACTGTTGCTTTATAGTAAGCCTTAACAATAAGGCATCAAGATTCCTCCTACTTTATTCTTCTTTTTCAAGATTGAATTGGCTATGCTAGGCATCTACTATTCAATGTAAGTTTTAGAATAAGCTCACCTATATTATTATAGACTTTCACTTGCTGAGAATATTTAAAAGTAATGGTTAAGTAAATATTCCCTTCCTTCCTTTGTATAGTTTTTATTGTCAAATAGAAGATTATTGTAACTAAGTATAGCAATCACCTTCATTAAAACAAAACTTGTGCTATAGATCTGCCATTAAGAATAAAACATTCAGGACCATGTAAAATTTTGGTAGTGTCATATATATATATTTATGGTGCTACTCATCTGAGAAAAGTTGGATACAGAAAAGACTTATCATGGCATCTTGTTTGGGCCCCATGGGCACACATCATTCTTAGAAAAGCATAGCGAAACTTGGTACAAGAACATAGTTATCTGCGTCTGTCATTTTCTGTTTTGGTGGCCTTGGGACAGGAATGGTGTCATCTGAGTTATTCTGCCTTTCTTTGACCTTGGATAAAGAACAAGCTCTCCAGTCTGTAGCTGAGATGAGATCCTTTGGGTTTCCTGTTTTGTCATTGCCGCAACACTGCTGTGTCCACCCTGGAGAACAACTTGACAACTCTTTTTTTTTTTTTTTAAGTCACATCACAAGTATATCTTTTCCGAACAATTTCTTTCCCTGATTGCTTTTAGTCCTGTTGGTGAATAAACCCTACTTAGAGCTTGTAGTAGATAATTTGCGTGGTTTCCCCTCAGTCCATTGCCACACTTCGCTGAAAGCTGCCATGTTTTGTTGTGACCCTAGTCTTCCCAAACCTGGCCAGAGATCGATGGACCAGAGATGAATGCGTGACCTTAGCTCTTCCTAATCTTTCTTCCCCAGGAGCTTGGAATCTGATTCAGAGCATGTCAGTCACCCCGAGGGCATAACAACCTGGCAGCCAAGGCTGTCACCGTGTGAAAGTCATCCTTAGCCAACACACCTGGAATCCATTTAGACCAATTTTCTGTGAGGCTAAAAATGAATACTAAGTTTGTATTTTACCAATGGAAAAATGCACTAGAACATAGGCAAAGCCAGGGGTATGTCTCTTATGTATCAATTTACCTCTAAAGTAGAGGGAAAAAAGAAAAAAGATATCTGAACATGTGAACATGGAGAAGAATATATTATTTCTGGCAAAAATACCCTAAGGATATATTTCCAAATCGATAAGTGTAGGTGGTTTCCTAGAAGCAAATTGTACTACATGGTCGGTTTTTTCTTTGTTTTTATGCTGTTTTCTCCAAAAGATGTATCTAGTTGTTGTGCATCCTATAGGAAGCTATGTTAGATAGATTGAAATATGCTTTAGTGTCCCCATGTTCTTACCCTTCCATATCTCCCACATTGTACCTTGCCATGCTTACCTTTCATATTTTTTTAAGTAAAACTTCAACCAGGAACGACTCTATCAAATGCATACTAGAAATGTATGCAGAAAAGAAACTGGTGTGAGAGGCTGCTTTGGTGCATTTTAATATACATAATTTTCGACACTGTGCTTATTTTGAGAAAATTGTAAGATATAAACAAAGCTTTAAAAAAGGACCATTGACTATTCAGAGGAAGGCATATAAATATCTAGAAAGTTAGGAGAAAGAATGAGGTCATTTTTATAGTCCAGAAGCTGAATTGAGCATCACGTAGCAAGGGGTGATGCTGCTGTTAAATTACCTCCTCACAGTTCTACTTCTTTCATTGAACACAAGATACACGGATAGAGGTTCTTTTTCAGGGAAGGGGCCAGGTTTCGATTTGACACTTTTGATTTGGCATCCTTTATTTTTTAAACCTCTCCTTTCCTGAAATTCCCCTTCCCTCTTTGATGCTGCAGGATTCTGCCCACATCCTCTCGTCTTCATGGGCAATTCACTCTCCAAGCTCATTTGCTCTGCTTCCGAATGCATCACAGGAACGCCCAAGAACAAATATTGCCCTCAGTTTTTCGCAATTAAGACTTATTAATTGCATTTGTTTCCATTTCCAGCTTTTACCAGCTCTCCCTTTTGTCCTTCACACAGTTGGTTTACTAAGACTTGGATTGCATCTTCATTATTAGGAAAAACTGAAACTATGAGTTGGTTGATTACTGGAAACAATGCCAAACAGCTAAATTTCTCCCAAACTAAATATATTTTTTAAATATTGAATGTGCTTTTATTTTCCTTAGTGCTGGAAAAGATCTCCATTTCCCTAGAATTAAAATGTACGCTATTGACCTTGTATCAAACACTTTCTGAAATGAGCACAATGTCTATGTACATCATGTACCAGTGATGGATTCAGTTGATACAGATATAAAAGGAAATTTGAGACCACTCTTCCCCATTCTGGGTAAACTTATGTCAGAAGAATAACAAAAACTACTGTTCATTTAAGATAATGATAGATAATGCATGTTAAACACTTTCTATATGCCAGGCTCTCTTTTAAATGCTTAACCTGAAACATCTCATTAAATTCTCAGGAGAATCCTGTGCTGTAAGCTATTCCCACGTTAGCCTCAATTCACATGAGATCACTGAAACACAGAGAACTTACACACAGCTCAGGGGAGGCAGAACTGGGAGCAAAAAACAGTCTCTCCAGAAAATATGCTTTTCAACTTTATCCCACACTGCCTTTTGGCAATGTAAGAAATGCATAGAATAATTCAAAGTGTCTCTTTTAATGAAGTATTATGTTTAAATATGGCTAGTAGAGGATTCATTCTCAGCCACTGCCTTTGCATTTTTGACTTCTAAAACTGACTCTTATTTTGATCCCATTTACTTGGTTCTTACTCATATTATAAAATGATAATGAGGTGTTTCCTACTCAGTGGAACATGGAGTAGAGAAATGTTCCATATAGAACAGATGATTAAATATAGTGTGTAAGATGATCTGTGTAAGATGCAACAAGATCAATTATGGTTAACCCTTGAACACAGAAGTTTGAACTGTGTGGGTTCGTTTATATATGGATTTTTTACAGTACAGTAATATAAATGTATTTTCGCTTCCTTATGATTTTCTTTTTTTTTTTTAAAGATTTTATTTATTTATTTGACAGAGAGAGAGATAGCGAGAATAGGAACACAAGCAGGGGGAGTGGGAGAGCGAGAAGCAGGCTTCCCGCCGAGCAGGGAGCCCGATGCAGGACTCGATCCCAGGACCCCGGGATCATGACCTGAGCCGAAGGCAGACGCTTAATGACTGAGCCACCCAGGAGCCCCCTTATGATTTTCTTAATAAAATTTTCTTTTCTCTAGCTTACTTTATTATAAGAATACAATATATAATACATATAACATACAAAATACGTGTTAATCTACTGTTTATGTTATCAGCAAGGCTTCCTATAGAAGGCTATTACTAGTTAAGTTTTTGGAGAATCAAAAGTTATACACAGATTTTCAACTCCATGGAGGGGGGGTCAGCACTCTTTACCCCTACGTTGTTCAGGGTTCAATTGTATATCTCTCTCTCCGTCCTAGACTTCCTTTCTTTAAATCTCCATTTCCAAATGCCTCTTTGATATCTCCACAGGATCTCTCACAAGCATTACAAATCTACCTTCTCTAACTGCTACCACCAGCCTCCACCTTGCTTACAAACCCAAATCTGCTTTTTCTTTTAGTTTTCCTTGTTTCAGTTCGTGAAACAGCCACTTACAAGAACAAGTGAGAATTATCTTAATTTTCTTGCTCCTTTTCCCCAACATTACTTCTGAAATACTTTCTCTTTTTCTACCTCGGTGAGAAAGCCTTCCTTGAAACCCTGTCATTCCCCAATTAGTCTTCTCAAATAGTGCCTTAGTTATCATTGCCATTCTACTTTCCAAACAGCTGGTACATGAATTTCCTAACATGCAAATCCTATCATGCTCCTCATTTGCTTCATTTCATTTCTTTTCTTTTTTCTTTTTCTTTTTTAGATTTTATTTATTTATTTGACAGGGAGACAGAGAGCACAAGTAGAAATGCAGGCAGAAGCAGGCTCTCTGCTGAGTGGAGAGCGCGATGGGGGGCAGAGAGCCCGATGGGGGGGCTCAATCCCAGGACCCTGGGATCGTGACCTGAGCTGAAGCGAAGGAAGAGGCTTAACTGACTGAGCCACCCAGGCGCCCCTCATTTGCTTCATTTCTTAGCAATTCCTCCTACTTTCAGGATTAAGTAGGTTTTTCTTACCCTTCCTGGCTTACCTCAAAGCATGCTTACATCAAAGCATGCTCAGTCTCTTACTAAGACAGATGTTCTATGACTTTGTTAAACGTTAGATGACTGCATATATGGGTGGTTCCCAACCCCTATTTAATCACCTGGTCAACTTCTATTCTTCCCCTGGGAAAGACCAATCACGACCTCCTTTTAGAAATGTTTTGTCCCTCAAACCCCACATCGACCAACTAAATTAGGTATTCTTTCCATGTGCTGATACATTACTGATGCATTTCTATTTTAATCATACTTGTTTCTAATCTTTTTTTTTTTTTTGGTGTACCTTTTCAATGTGAAGCTTTTGAGGACAGAGACTATGTGTTCATCATCTTCTATATTTGAGCACCTTGAATTCTGCCTGATGCATGGTAAGTGTTCAATACATGTTTGTTGAATTGAATTGAAATTTTGACACATGTCTTAAAATTGTGATTAACAAAAAACAGAAATAGTGTTGGCTGCCCTGAACAATAACAAAAGTGAAATGACAGAACATTGACTATAACAGAAAATAACTTTCAGGGCATGTTATGGCACTTTGCACAGTAATCCAATTGCCTCCATATTTTTTATATATCTATGCTATTTTATAATACAGGCAATGCTCAGAGATTTCTGGTAATGGTACCTCAAGACACTGAATTACCAAGATTCAATTATTTGTAATATACTTGATCTTTTATCACGAAAAATAGCCAGATCACATCAACCTAAAAGTAAAAAATAGAATCATAGTTATTATAAACTATTTTCCTCTATTCTCTAAACTTCTCGGCAAAAACTCTAGACTCCTCACAAATTCCTCCTGAATAGTTCTTGCAGACCTTAGGCAGGTGTCCACATATGCTAGGTAAACAAGTACCATTGACTATGTGTAGTACCCGCCATGCTTCTCCTCTCCTGATCCCACTTGCCCTGGCTGTGTTTTCTGTCTCTGCTAACGCTTTTTGTGATAGGTGTCTTTGTGTTCAGTAAGATGGTATCTGTGCCAGAATACTAATGGCCAGCCCTCTCCTCTCCAAAGAGACTGCTTTTAAAGCCAGCCTGGATTACCCAACAGACAGATTAAGTACATGCTTAGAGCACTAACAAAATCTAGGCATCAGAAAAACTTCTGTAAAACATTTATTGGCTATTCAAAAAAATTCATTGGTTTAGTTTATAGCAGAATCATAACCTATTTAAATGGTCTTATATTTATTTAAGAGCTTGGAACTATTATTCTTTTTGAATGTCCATGTGGGAGAAGCAGCGTAATCTTTTCAGTCTCAAAGCCTCTAGACATCTTATGGCAGCCCTCACTGACACGAACGTCCACTGCTGGCTGGGCAACAACTGCAGATGCCCAGGGTGAAGGGTGCTTATGTCTGTGCTGCCAGTCCCATCTCATATTTGAGACTCAAACATGTGCTTGACATTTCCCAGATATTTTTTCCCCCTTTTTGGCCTATTTTTATTACAACTCCTTTGCTCCAGCACTCAGTGGTGAGTTCATGGAGATTGAACTAAAGGACACTCTCACAGCTATATTCAGAAACACTCTTCAGACTTTGGCCTATGCTCTTAATGGTCTTTTCCTCTTGGAATAAGTTGCTTATGGTGAAGACTCTTGGTACTTTCTGTAAGTAGACCCTGCCCCCTGCCCACTGCCAACTCCCCGGGTAGGTTTAAAGCAAGGGTCACTGAAACTAGGTTCTGTACAGGAATCCTGGTTCATTTTTCAGTCACAATTGAAAATAGTATGTTTTCTTTTCTCAAACTCCAGTTAACAGGACTATCCCTTATCCACACCATCTGATTAATTGAGGTGTTACTGTAACATTTTGATCTCAGAATTGTAAAATAAACAGCCGAGGACTTTGAACAGACTCAAGGAACACAGACCCTTCTAGAAAAAAATAAACATAACTTGTGTTAAAAATATTAAAGAAGACAGTTTAGGTGATACAAACAAACTTTATTTAACACTTTATGAAGCAGGCGGCCTCCATTCCCAAGGGTCCCAAGAACTGCAAAATAGGGCAGAAAGCAGGGACCTTTAATAGGATCAAGAAAAAGGAAAGGGGGAAAGTAGAAAGTAGAAAATGAATAAAGAACAAGGAAATAAGCATAGAGCCCCAAGGTTGGCTTGGTGTTTGGGGATTGGCTGACTGGACATACTGCATTTCAAGGATTTTATTTATTTATTTATTTGACAGAGAGAGACATAGTGAGAGAGGGAACACAAGCAGGGGGGAGTGGGAGAGGGAGAAACAGGTTTCTCGTGGAGCAGAGAGCCCGATATGGGACTCGATCCCAGGACCCTGGGACCATGACCTGAGCTGAGGCAGTTGCTTAACAACTGAGCCACCCAGGCGCCCCTGGACGTACTGCATTTCAAGTTGAGGGGAGCATTTACAGGGATGTGAAAGTTATCTAAGTTTCCATTTGCTCTCATGACTCCCTGGGCAAGAGTGGCTCCATCTTGGGCCTAGAAACTTATTTCAACACTTGCTACCTGTTACCCTGTCTGAATCATCCCTAAATAATTAAAGGTTGAGTAGGAGCTCAGGAAGTCCATTGGTGAATACATAGTCCTCACCTAATCATTCCACATGCAATATTCCGGTGGCCTCATATCAGTTGTCTGGACAAGGAGTGGGCAAGGGGGAGAGGATTTCCTTCTAATCTGATTGCAGAACATCCCCGGGTTTCACTGAGTCTGTAGGAAAATTTCCCAAAATGAACTATAATGATTTTTTTCATTTAAAAGCAAAAGAAGTGGCAATGACAGTAACAATGAGTGCCAAATTTGCTTTGATTCTTTTTTGCAGCCGTCTGCTCTTCTCTTTGAGCTCTGTATTGTAGCGTCTGTTGAGAGCATTGAGCGAGATAACTGGAAATAAGCAAAATAGACTCTACTTCACTGGATCCTAAATTGCTACAATGCATAGTTTTGTTGTTTAAGAAGTGATCTTTAAATATAAAACCGAAATAAATACAGGAAATTCAAGTGATTTTGTGATATATACTATACAGAAACAAAAATACAGTGAATTAAAAAAAAAGATTGTTTATTTCTCTATCATGAAATAGCCAGAGGTTATTTGTCCAGAGCCAGCTGGGAGGCTCTGCATGGACACATTTTGTTTGGTTCTTGTATGATATCTGCCAGGCCAAGAAGAACCCATACCCAGATCTGATGGAGAAGACTGAATATCACCCAGAAATCCTAACTTCATGCTGTATGGAAAAACAGAAGGGATTTTGGTTGTCTTTTTGGGGGGGAAGAAGAAGAATGGTATTAATAGAAAGAAGAGAGTTTGTGGGATTTGGAGGAGGAGGGAAGTACAGAGGGGCAGACTGAGGCCCTCTGTCTGCCCGTATTCTTTCTTTCCTTCTATATTAGCAATAGAATTCCTCAACCTTCACCTGGGCACATACATCCCTTCACATCTGCAAGCTACACGCTATTTTTCCAGGCTCTCTTGCCAATGTCAGACCATTTGACTAAGTTCAGGCTGATGAGGTATGAAAGAATCTGAGAAATGCCATTTCCAGGTCATCTCTTTATGGATGCTTACTTTGTACTCTTCCTTTTCTGTTGCCTAGAAAATGGTGACAACTGGAGAAATTTTGAAAACTGTAGGTTGAAGACAAGAGCCATCCCCAGCCCTGGAATGCTCACCTTCGGAGTGTTCATTTATTTAAGCACCTTGTGACAGTTTCTAAAACCTGGCATAAAGAAGTGGAGTCTATGTCTCCTTCCTTTGAAGGACTTGTAACTTCTGCTCCCAATGAATTATGGCAAAAGTGACACTATGTGACTTCCAAGACTTGGCCAGAAGAGACCATGTGACTTCCATTTGGTTTTCCCAGAATCTCAGTCTCGGGAAGCCTTTTGGAACTTCTTTTGGAACAACTGCCTTGCTGTGTCAGGCCCAAGACCCAAGGAGAGGTCACGTATAGGGTCCTGGATGACAACCAGAGCTAAGCCCAGCCTTCAAGTCCTTCCAGCCAAGGTACAGAAACCTCAGTAAAGAACCCTCCAGACAATTCCTTCTCCTGGTCATTTGGATCGCCCCCAGAACTTCCCATCTTCATGGCTGGGGCCCCAGACATGTTGGAACAAAGGAAGCCATCTTTGCTCTATCCTATCCCAATCCCTAACTCATAGTATCTGTGAGTGTAAAAGTGCTCTAAGTATTTTGGCATGTCCTTATTAAAGCCACTTAGCCTATACCCTAAATAATAAATACCAGATTGGAAATTATTTATATAATGTGTTAAACCAAAACAAGACTATTTTAAGCACCCAACAAAATCTTGAATGCTAATTAGCTATGTCAGATAGAACCATTTACCTATACTTAAGCAACCACCAGATTAGGGCAATTCTGACAAAAGCTGTTCAGATCTCTGGAGGAAAAATGGAGGCTGCTCTGAAATTTGACCCTCTCATATTATATCGTGGGCATTTGTCTGATTTGCTGGATTGATGTCATTCATACCTATATCTTCTTTCCTTTTCCTTATAGAGGAATAGAGACTCTCATCTCTATTATTTTTCTACCTTTTTCATTAGTAGGATGAAAACGTACACTATAAAGTGATAGACAAAGATAGATATAGACATAAATTACAATACTTTCTTGGGCCACAGGCCACCACACTTGGGAGAAAGAAAAAGAGATTGTGGTTGATGAAACTAACCCCCAAGAGACCATGTGCATCAAAAATCTTTTTTTGTCTTATATAGTTGAAATCCTAGTAAGTGATGGATCAAGGATGAACAATCCAACAGCCATACCTTCTCATATTCGGAGAGATAGAAACGAATCAAAAACCAACTCTAATTCTGTTCATTTCCACTTTTCTCTATTTCCTTCTGCTTTATCAACTCTTTTCTTCTGATGTTGCAGATGACATGAAATTCCTGCAGGACAGGTTGAATATATTTTAGCAGCTTATATAAATTATTTAAACCATATAAAAGATTTTTCTCAAAATAAATATTCTTGGGTTTGCTTTCTTGAAAGTACTCAGATAGCCCAGGGCAGAGTGCAGTTCGAGGTATGGATGCAAAGACAGGAGACCTGGCTCCTCCTTCTGAATCCTTCGCTTGGCGACTCCAACCAAATCTCTGATTGGGAAGCCCGTGTTCCTCAAATGTAAAAGATGGGTTGTATTAAACTCTTTCTAAAGTGTCTTCCATTTCTAAGATTTTGCAAACATATTGATTTAAAGAATAGTAGTTAAGAGTGTGGGTTCTTAAGCCCTTAGCCTGGGCTTGAATCCCAATTCTCCCACTTACCATCTGTGTAACCTTGAGCGACTGACTTAACTTTTATGTATCTCAGCTATGTCATTTAAAACGTGTGCAAATGATGGTCCCTACCTCATACGGTTACGTGAGGATTCAATGAGGCAACGTGTGCATAGTGAATAAGATAGTGTCTGACGCATGGAGGACTCAATGAGCATTTAATTCTATTGTACATAAAAAAACACCCATTATTGCATGTTCATTAGAGAACGCAGAAGCCCAAGGGCACAAGACTAGTAAATTGTGGAGCAACATCTCAACCATGGCTACGGTTGACCGCAAATACCCAGAAAGTGTGGCTTATTGAAAATTCTAAGAAATGGCTATATATAACATCTCCAAATCTTTAGAATCACAGAATTATCTGAAGACAGCGAGTTTGAACTCCTGAGTTTGTTATTATTATGTTTGCCTACTTTTTTAGTGTCCCTTTCTGGCAAGCTTTATATTTTTCATTTTTCTTTGGCAGTGAAAGCTACTTGTTTTGTTTTTGGTTCCATTTCTGTGAAACGGTCTGAATTTCCTAGTCCAACACTTTCTTCCAGGATTTTCCCAGGGGCACATACTGGAGAAATATATGATATGGGTCCTCCTACTAGCCAAGCATCAGACATTAGCAATTTCTAAGTTAACCTTTTATTTATTAGCAGAGTAATTTCTTTACTCTTTTATTCATTTATTTTTATAACCTGGACAGAGGAGATATACAGAAAGACAAGAAGGTAAGTGATCCTGAGTCAGATGAAAGGGAAAGAAGAGAAAGCAGACTGAAGCAAAACCAGGGTAGCAAATGTAAGTAAAACCCTGTGGGTTCAAATAATACTCATCACCTACCATTTATGAGCTCCAACTCCTGCGAGCAGGATCTATGCTCCTTATTACTCAGAGCAACACACACAAAAACAACCAAATCACGGTTGAAATTTTCAGCTCAATTTTCCCCTCTAAGAAACTGAGAAAAATACTAAGAATGTTCATTGCCTTCAGATATTATTTCAAATAATGGTGCAATGATGCCCTGTTCTGAGAAAAATACTAAGAATGTTCATTGCCTTCAGATATTATTTCAAATAACGGTGCAATGATGCCCTGTTCTTATCGTTTTTTATTTATTTAAGAAATATCGACTAAAAGATAATCTTGTGCCAAGTACTCAGCCTGACATTGCTGGTAGGGGGTTCGGGAGTGCTAAGACATAGAATGTCCAGGTTGTGATGACCGACTTCTGGTCTGGTGGAGTCTGATGAAGATGCTGGGTATGTAATACTAGTAATAACAATAATGGGAATAGAAGGCCGTGGTCCCAGGAGTGGAAGAAAAGAGCTGTTTGCACTGCCCTGATTATGGAACAGCTCCTGACTGGTATGCTGCTGTGGGTGCCTGACGCGTGTGAGTGGGTGAGAGAGCATTTTCTCAGTGTGATCCTTCTGAATCAGTCAGTGTTACAAAGACCTAACGAGGCTTTGTAGCAGGGGGGATGCTTTAAATCCCTTCTCAGAAGCTTATCAGATGCTAAAGGACTTCTGACTGATAAACATAAAATCAAGTTACGCTTCTTGAATATACACAGGCTGGGAGACGGGACAAGTCTGCTCAGCCTAGGCCTGAAGCCTGATAATTTGAATGTGATTAATATGAATTTTGCCAAGATTCATAAAAAGTAAATGAAATAGGCTAATGGGACAGGCCTCATGCACAAAGCCAAATATAAGCTCGAGCAGCTGGGCTGGCCCTCGCTGAAATGGTTGAAGTAGGCACAATCTGACTTTGAAACCCTATCGTATGCTTCCCACTCTCTCTCTTCCTGGCCTGGCAACCAAGGTGCCCTCTAGACCCCTCGTCTCTCACCCCCCTTTTATCCTGTTGACAGTCAACTGCACAGAAACCCCCCTCTAAAGCATGAGCCAAAAAGTGATTATGCCTCACTCCACATTTCCAAAGGGCTCCCGAAGGGTGGAAATCACTGCGGCTTTAAGATGTGGGCATCTAACGGTGGGACTTCAGGTTGTGGTGGAGGTGTTATCTGGGGGCCACGGGATTTTCTGCCTGTTTCTGCCCAGCACATCAGGAACAACTTACTCTATCATCTCTGTCAGGTAGCCTGAGCGTGAGCTGCTTTTGGGGACAGGGCTGTCCAGTTGGAATCTCTTCAGCCTTCAACAGCAATTCCTCAGATAAGGCCTTTTTTGATCTTTTTAAAATGATGACAATCAAATTCTCTCCTTCTTTTGGATGAAGAGACTGAGAAGTAAATGTCAAGAACAAAATATCTTCACAGAGCCTCATAGCAACAATATCAGTGTCTTTCCAAACTGGCCAAATCACTGAGCTGCAAAATAACTCATCATCGCTGTTGACCTTAGACTTGCTCATGCTCCCTCTGGGTCCTCACCCTCTCTTCACTCCGTTTCATTTTGGAAAGCCAAAATAATTTTAAGATGCATTTAAAAGTGGACCTTTTAAATATTTATTGAAAGCATTGTCTCAGTCCTCTCAAAAGATAGTTTAAATTCTTAGCCAACTGTTTTCCATGTTTTTTTTTCCTCCCTGCACCAGGATTATATTTAAAATAACTTTTATTTACAAAACCGTATCTTAGCAACAGTGGCCCAGCACAAGAGTGTGTTATCTAAAGCAAACCAATTCCGGCCATAAACTATAGAAGCGAAGCAGCTGAATGTGATTGGTATAGCTCTCCCGAGATACCATGAGCCTGAGGTGTTACATGAGATTAAAGGCATATTTTTCAGAGACCCGGGATGATCTATTATCCATGTTTAACTCAAGGGATGGGCCACACTTTTTATTCCTAATTATAGAATCATAAAATTTCAGAGCCGACAGGGATATTGGAGGCTTCCTAGTCTAGTCCTGTGATGCGATAATGGGGTGAGGGGAAACAAGGGAAAAAAAGATACCTCACTTTCTTCAGAACACACCGGTGGTTAGAAGCAGTACTGGGCCAAGAAATCAGGTTTCCTGACTTTTCATCCGGTAACTCCAGTAACTTGTGTGAGAACACTGGTCTTGTCTTTATTGCACATGAATCCATTTAAATGCCCACTTTTAAAATGAACTTCTGAATGAATTGTTCCAACATGTCTGAATATAGATTTGAAGAAGCTTCTGCTTTTTGTGCAAAAAAATAAAGAGATGATATTTTCATTTTACATAATTCACAGTCTACTATTATTACCTTGGCAGAGATCACTGAAACTGAGAACATCACATGTCAGCACAAATCTAAGTGATTGCTTGTGATCGATGACAAACTCTGTTTGCACGTGTCCAAATTAAGAGAGACTCATCTAGTTCAATGAGATGTGACAAAGGCTGGTTCTGGAGTTGGACTCCCTCAGTATGAGTGCCAGCTCCACTTTCTAACTACTAGTGTTACCTAAGGGAAGATGCTGACACCTCTGTGCATCAGTGCCTCCCACTGAAAAATTGGGGATATATTCATATTTGTAGGGGTCTTGAGATAATTAAATGCTTATAACAGTTCCTGGCAAACAGCACATAAATATCTCTTAGCTATTTGAATTTGTAATGGTAGGGAAGTTATTAGGAGGATATCAATGGTAAGTTCTGACCATGTCTTTCTTCTTTTGGTCTGAGAACCTCTATTTAAGTTCTAAGCAATTAGCCTTATTATGAAGGATACTCTCAGGGGCTGTTCCAAAACATTCATTCATTTCCCAGTGTTTCTTTTTTTTTTAATTTTTTTATTTCTTCTGATATACAATAGATGCATTTGCAAGATGATTAGCCAGTTGTAATCTGTGGCCTTGAAGCAAAGAGAAAAAAACGACAAAAATACCTTTCACATGATTTAAGAACCTGTGACTTCAATCCCATTAATGTGATATTCAAATAACTAAGTTGGCAGGTTTTAAAAAATTCTGGACATTTACTTAATTGAAAATAGGTGAAAAAAGAAACTGAGGCCCTGAGAGGTTAAATCACTTATTTTAAGTTAAACAAACAAACAAAAAAAACCCAGTCGTCAATTTTGCTACATCAGTTTATTAAGAGGAATATTAAATGGAAAGTCTGAATTTTCAGCTTTTTATTCAGGCATGAAAGAAACAGTCCCTTGAGATTTTCATATGTATTCACAAGGCCGGAAATCAAACTTTGTTCTACCAACTACTAGGCAATGTATAAGATGAACTAAAGGTGGGGCGCCTGGGTGGCTCAGTTGGTTAAGCGACTGCCTTCGGCTCAGGTCATGATCCTGGAGTCCCGGGATCGAGTCCCGCATCGGGCTCCCTGCTTGGCAGGGAGCCTGCTTCTCCCTCTGACCCTCCTCCCTCTCATGCTCTCTGTCTCTCATTCTCTCTCTCTCAAATAAATAAATAAAATCTTTAAAAAAAAAAAAAAAAAAGATGAACTAAAGGTTCAGAAAAGGTAAGCAGTATTGATAATGGCGTGAAGATAGTCTTAGCTGGTCAATGTGTTATTGATAAATCATTAAAAGTTGTTGCACTAAAACTATTGGAGTATTTAAAAAATATCATAAATAATTAAAATGAATGTCTTTTCAGTTATAAATGTAACACAGATAATAAAATTAATGAGGAAAAAAAAGCTTGCCTTGATTTTTAACTAGAACAAGCAATTATGCACTCCTTAAAGTCTACATTGATATTTAAGAGCAAAAGGAAAGACATAATATTTTCAAAAACATAACTTATCCATTATTAATTCTGCTAATTTGGGTCATATTCTTGATCTAATCAGTCTGTGACATTTGCATAGTTCATAACCATAAAACTTTCGTTAAAGTTGCATAAAGCATAAACATGTTTAAAGCATATTTTAGCTTTATTTTTTATCTATTTGCAAGGAAGTTTCGCCATATTACTCTTTAACAAAAGATGCAAATGAGAGTCAGATATATTAGATTAACTCTGAAGAAACACAGCTAGTTAGTAAGGGAGCTGAACTTGGATTCCAGGTCTCCTGAATCCCAGACTGAGGATTTTACTGATCAGACCAAATCGAGGGCATCCACCCCAAGTTATCCTGAGGAATGCTGTGCTCCTGGTTAGAATGCCTAAACTTCTTCCAATTACTATAGCTCTTTCCTCAAGGGATGAGCAAAAACTACCTTCAAAAATGCCACTGAGGATTTCTGCTGAATTGATTTTTCTGGATCTCACCCTAGACTTACTGAATCAGGAGTAGGGCAAAATAACAAGCTCCCTAGGTAATTCTTATACACACTAAAGAGAGCCACGAACCGGCAGGATAAAGTCCAGTTTCAAAACAAGGCCCTCCTGCCTACATCTTCAAACTTCTAATTGCAATTCTGTCCATTGAACTTTGTGATTCGGCAAAATCTTTCTACTTAGATCTCTCTGACCATACCTATCCATTCACACCTCTGGGCCTTTGTACTCAGTCCGTCTCTCTGGAAAACATCTCTTTCCCCACCCACCTCCACCTATTTAGCAAACTAATCCTTCCTGAAACTAGTCAGGCTGCAACTTCTCTCAGTCTTCCCTTTACACCTAGAATCAAAATCAGTCCTTTCTGTTACTCCTTCTAGGAGCATGGGTATTTATCTGTTTGTTTGCATCTTGTGCAAACTGGTGCCCTTAGTTCCTAGATATAAAGGGAATGAAAGTGTTCAGAACAAGTCTCCCCAGAACGTGCTCTTCTGGCATGTGGATGACTTGGAGCTGGAGATGATCAAGACTCAGCAGGCTCAAGAGAAACTTTTGTTCCTCTCTTCACTACCTAGAAGAATCTAAACTGGGTGTCTTTCTCAGAAGAAGAGCTATTATCAGAGAGAAATTTTATCTGAATGACCCATCTGTATGGCAGGGCAAACATCTACTTACCAAACATCTGCTCTTTTTCTAATTGCCCTGTGAATTGCCCTCCTCGTCTTTGAAGCCCCAGGCTACTATCCCATTGCTTAGCTCAGGATGGCACATACATCTCACTTGACCTTTCTGTCTTTGAAGTCTCATATATGTGGGGTTCTTAAATGTACAAAATTAAACTTGATTTTCCCCTGTCAATCTGTTTTTTTTTTTTTCCATCAATCTGTTTTATGTCAATTTAATTATTAGACCAGCCAGAAGAACCTTTGAGGGACAGAGGAAAATCCCCCTGACCAACAGAAACCGTAAATGTTTGATGAAAGAATAACAAAGTGCATAGTGTTGTGTAAGCTGTCACCATAATACTTCTGCAAATTGTTTGAGTTGTAATCACATACAGACTATTCAACTATGGAGTGCCAACATTTCCAGATGACACCATTGCTGTCCAAATATAAATCATTACCTATGATATTCATGGTGCTAGATAGAATAAAAACATACTTCAAAATCCCCTTTAGGCAATATTTATGCCAATTGGAATAATGTTCTAGATCTTCTTTCTTTCTTTTTTTCATCTTTTTGGGTCAAGTGCCTCTCAGGGTTGGAGACTGTTCCTTATAATACCAAAAAGCAGCTTCTATAGTTTCACTAACATTATACCCAGATGAAAATATTTGGAAGTGCTGACTTCCTTCAAAGCCTTCATTTTTCTTTCTTCCTTTTGCTCTTACAGACCAGATAACTGTTTTCTGACTAGTATTGTTTGTTTACAATTTAGTTCCTGTGGAATCTGATGTTGATTTTATAGTTGCTGCACTTTTAGGAGACCCAATTGCAGTAGACATTGGGTGCTTTATTTTGTATATTCCTCTTTTAGCCAGGAGCAATTTTACACCTCAAGATTCCTAATTTTGAATTTTGAAAATGTGATATATATGCATGGATAATGGCCCCCAGAACCATTTATTACAAATACTCATTTGCTGGATACTATAATCAGATAAATTAGATGGAGAGCAAAGAAAATTACAATAAAAAATATTAAGCAAAGTGAAAAATAGGATCAAGTCCTGAGAAAATATCCTTTTTTTTTTTAAAGATTTTATTTATTTATTTGTCAGAGAGAGAAAGAGAGCACAAGCAAGGGGAGTGGCAGGCAGAGGGAAAAGCAGGCTCCCCACTGAGCAAGGAGCCCAACGCAGGACTCGATCCCAGGACCCTGGGATCATGACCTGAGCCGAAGGCAGACGCTTAACCAACTGAGCCACCCAGGCCATCCCAAGAAAATATCCTTGTTAGATAAGTTGGAAGATGTCCTTGAGTATAATCATAGATAAAGTCAATGGTTACTTTTGTGAGAGTATATTTTTTATAATACAGTAGAGTTAAGGCAGAATGAAATAAATATCATAATAGAAATGTAAACTAAGTGTCCTAGGAATATTGGGAGGAAAGGAATAATGCTGACTTGGGAAATTAAGGAAGACTACAAGGATTAAGAACCATTTCAGTTGATTTTTAAAATAGGAATATAAAAAATATGGAAGAACAGAGAAGAGGAAGAGCAAAATTTAAGAATTTTATTTTGGGGGCCCTGTTTTACCAGTATTGTTCTATTTTGTTAAATGCTAGAGTTCAGTTTGTAGGATAAATTGCCATAGAGTGGCCTGCAATATTTGCAAAACTAGTTGTCTGTTTATAACTTTACAGAGTAGCAGAGCTTATGATGAGGATAAGTTGATAAATATCATGAAATGTGAGTCTAGGCATGATCAGGGTAGATCATAGTTCCATACAGCAATCCACCTAATTACACATTGCTCACTTTCCCCACTTTATTTAAAAAAAAACAAAACACAAAAAAATAACCCAAAACCTCAACTTTCATTGTCTCAGGAAAATCTGTCATTGACTAGGCAGCAAGTACAAGTAACGTGTATGCAATTTATGCCTTTCGGGGCCATTTTTTAAAATTAATTAATTTATTTATTATTATTATTTTTTATGTAGTATTCCATGATTCATTGTTTGTGCATTTTTTTAAATCTAGAAATAACCCTGCTGATTGAAATTTCTGCTGTGTGGGAACAAGGGCCTCTTGGATGGCCAGCAAATTGCCCTCCTCAGAGCACAGCCTCAGAAGCCATCAGAAATTTCTAGAGTGGCGTTGCTCCACCACTGTGCCTCTTCTTCCTGCATGGTTTGCTTGCTCTTTCCTACACTGAAATCAGCAGATCCCAGACTGCTGCACGCCCTGACTAGCTCTTCCCTACCGGCCGTCGGCTACTATTGCTTCGGGTTGTCTTTTTGCTCCATTGGTGTAATTGAACTCCATCAATCACCCAAGTATTTCCAGTCTTTGTGGATCAACTCTATTAGTTTTAGAACTGAGAACCTAGAGGAGTTCTTTTTAAGCATAAAAGAACTGTAAAGGAGGAAACCTTTTCCCTTCTTCCTTCTAGGTTTTTTTGGCTGGTCTAATAATTAAATAGACATAAGACAGATTAACAAAAGAAAAAAATTAATTGGTATGTACAGGAACCCCAAGGACATGAAGCTCTCCACCAGGCAGCTGAGGTTTATATGCCATCCTGAGCTAAGGATGAAGGATCTCTCTTCCATTCTTATAAGGCCGCTGATCTTATTGGATTGGGAATCTACCCTTATGAACCTTATTTAGCCTTAATTATATCCTTAAAACCCCATTTCCAAATACAATCATACAGAAGACTAGGGCTTCAACATTTGAATTTTGTGAGGACACAATTCAGTCCGGTCATGATCTCAGGCTCCTGGGATCGAATTTTTGAACATCTTACTTTTGAAAAGAATGCATACAATTTACCCAACCAATATTTATTGACTATCTCTTATGTCCTAAACAAAGTCAAGATCCCTGCCCTCATGAAATACACATTTTGGCAGGCAATATATTTTTTCTTTTTTTTTAAATGGAAGTATAATTAACATATAGTATTATATTAGTTTCAGGTGTACAATATAGTGATTCAACAATACTAAATATTACTTAGTGCTCATCAAGGTAAGTGTGCCCTTGATTCCCTTTATCTATTTCACCTCTCTGCCCCCCTTGGCAGGTAATATTTTTTTAAGATTTTATTTATTTGAAAGAGAGAGAGAGAGAGAGGGAAAGAGAGCACAGAGGGAGAAGGAGAAGCAGACTCCCTGCTAAGCAGGGAGCCCAATGCGGGGCTTGATCCCAGGAGCCTGAGATCATGACCGGAGCTGAAGGAGCCGTTTAACCGACTGAGGCATCCAGGCGCCCTGGCAGGTAATATTTTAAGATGGATTTTAGTAAACCGAATTATTTAACACCAGGTGATATTTTTCATATCTCTTACTAAAGCCTTGCTTTATAATACATAATTTTTTTAATATGAGCAAAATGGGAAAATTAGACAATTTGTAAAAAGTCAGGTATTACAAAGTATCTTACAAGATATGATGACAAGGTATAAAGAAAATCTGCTAGATACCAAAACTCATATCACGGGACTTCAATGAAATAAACTAGGTTTATGGAGCCATGAGTTAAGAAAAGAAAAAGTTTTCCCTAATGGAAAATTGAACAGTATTTTAGAGCTTTTTCTCTCTCTCTCTCTTTTTTTTTTTTTTTTTTTTTAGAGGAGGCACAAATGGTATTAGAAAATCTTGGAAGGAATGAAAAATAAATAACAATGAAATGTTATATTTACAAATCAGTGAGCCAGCCCAAGAATAACAGTGAAATAGCAAAGGAAACTTGAAGTATTGTTTATTAGGGATTAAAAACATTCAAAATGCTCATTTTATTATGTTGCAAATACTCTAAAAAAGCATTTAATCTGAGAGAAGTAAAATCAGAAAGAATAAATTTTTTTCTTTGAAATAACAAATTTTTAAGAGATTTTCTTTAAAATCAAACTGCATCACTAATAGTCACATAACACTTAACAGACAATAATTGACAATATACATTTAAATGTCGTAATATTGTACCAAATCCATTTCTAGACACATTGGTTAAAGAAGAGGAAAATGACTAGTTTTGTCAAATGTGTTCTTAGGTAGTAATGTCATTTAAATCTGGAGAGTTCAACTGACAGCCAGGTGTATCTCTTTACTGGAAGAGCTCCTTCTTAGACACAAGATCTGTCCCTGGGTGTCTGGAGACTTAACTTTGCTCTGAAGACCCATAGCATCAGGTAAAACCCACTGGAAAAGAAATAGGAAGGGAGGAAGGAAGGAAGGAAAAGGAAGCGGGGAGGAAGGGAGAGAGAGAAGAAGAGAGGGAGGGAGGTTGGTCTGGTTTGTCTGTTTGGGACTATGAGCTTCAAAAGCTTGAACTGGAACACCATCCCAATATCAGGAATCCATCTAATGTGTATCAGGTACACCCTATAAAACCTTCACTATTATTAGGGGGCAGCATTTAAAATTAAATTTCTTATATGACAAATTCTATGACATTGATGTATGTATACAGTGTCTAGAAAAAAAACCAGCATTTGATTACAATTCTGCAAAATAAAAACAGTTGTGACTTTCAAAATACCCAGTTTAGTGGCTGAAAACATGAAATGGAGAAAACAATAGTTTCATCAATTAAAGTGGTTCTTGGCTACTTTGCCTGTGATATGAGAACCAATCCAATACTCCCTATCTCCAGTTTTTGACTTATTTTTTTCCTTGACTCTTATCACCATCTACCATATTAATTTTTTTAATGTTTCGTTTTGTTTATTTCTGTATTTGTTTATTTCTGTTATTAATTTGGAGACTTCTTGCCACTAGAATACAAATCCAATGACTTTTTTCCCCTATGTGTCCCCAGCACCTACAATAGTCTGGCATGTAAAAAATAATATCTTTTGACTGACTGAATAGATAATTGCATAATTGGAAGTTAAAGGGCATGTAGTCTTTTATGCGTGTTGGAGGCCTGCTGAGAATGATTAAAACCACTTATTCGTTTGTTCAACAAATATTTGCTAAGTACATATCATGTCCCAGACACTGCACTCAGTTTGGATATGCAGTGTTGAACGGGGAGAGCCCCTGCCCTCAATAGAGAGGTTTTCAAATGACTCTAAAAATAAGAATGACTTCAGTCCTGCAAAATCACTGTCTGACCCCCAGGACTTTGGGCTACAAGTGACAGGTCTGTAACCTGCCTACGCCTGAGGCACAGGTGTTTCAATTCATGCAGTTAGTAAGGCAATATTTTCTACCATGAACTGCATGACAGGCTAAATGTATACACGTACAGTGTAGGTACCTTTCTCTGGAAGACGAATTAAAATGTAAATAAAATCTTTGCTACTTTAAAAACAAAGATTATCAGAAAATGGAATGAGGACTACCTCCTTTACAGTTCTTTTATGCTTAAAAAGAACTCCTCTAGGTTCTCAGTTCTAAAACTAATAGAGTTGATCCACAAAGACTGGAAATACTTGGGTGATTGATGGAGTTCAATTACACCAATGGAGCAACAAGACAACCCGAAGCAATTATCAGAAAATGGAATGAGGACTTGGATTTGAACTGGCCTTGGACCACTCTACCACTACATTTAGTTCTGAGATATTTCCAAAAATATAAGAATAGCTGTTGTTGGTGATTTCATCAGGTCCTTTGACTTCTTTTAGAAGGTCCAAGTTTCTGGAATCAAGTGAAGAAAACATACGTAATGGAAATCACAGTAGAGTGAAATAAATAGCTCTGGTCTTGGAGTCAGAAGACTTAAGTTCAGATGTATAGTGTATCTATTATTTACTATGTGGCCTTCACATCTATTTCCTGGTTACTGTATCAGTAAAATAGCTATTGTGTTTTACCATACATGCATCGTTGGGTTCTTCTGAATACCAAGTAAAATAATATTTATAAAATTACTCCTTAAACTTCAAAATCCATGCAAAATATAAGGATATAAGTAAGTAGCCTATGTAATGATGATCCACTTTATGCTTAAAGGAAGCTAGGAAGCAAATTTTTTTCACCTCACCTTGCATAAATACACAAAATTCTAGAATTAGATTTTTTATACAAGTAAAACAATTTCTGTTTTCCTCTATGCAACTAACACCTCAAATTGATCACCGTCTTTCTTTCTTTCTTTCTTTTTTTCCCTATTTTAGGATTGTAATACATAAAACAAACTCCCTAAGCCCTCTATTAACTTCTTTTTTTAAAAAATTCAAATTAATAGTCCATGCAATTAACCAAATTAGTTTGTAGAGTAGAGAAATAGAAATGTTGCCAGGCACAATACTCCTGAAAATCTTCTTGTTTTGAAACATCATGCTCTAAATAAACAATTGGAAAAAACAAAGATTCTCAGCATTTTTGGGCAAACAAATTTCAGGATGATTTATGTAGTCCTTAGCATTATAATTTTGAATAATTGCACTTCAATGTATCTTTCTTTGACGTCTCCACATGGACAGATACCTTTATAAATTTAGATTTGCTTACAAACACTTGGGTAAAATAATATCCCCAAATAATTTTTTTTAAATGAGTTCTGCTATAATCCCGGGCCTGCATAGTAGGAAGTGGGTATACATCTGAAGGAAAGGGAAAACAATTGTTTTTTAATAAGAATAAGATAATTATTAACTCAGAGGCTTAAAACTATCTTTAGAGTTCGTGGAATTCTTGATATATTGTTGGTAGAATTTCTTTACTTTGTTAGATAACTTAAGTTAGTAACAGTTACTGTTACAAAGTAGTAAAAGATAATTGAATCAATATTAGCTCACTGCTTAATTACTGCTTGGGAAGAAGGAGAATCAAGCCTAGAATATCTTAACTGTTGCAATGCAAGGTTGGGGAGGCAATATTTACTTGATATTCCTGGTGTACAGCAAAGAGTATGGACCTCATTTTTTTTTTTTTTAGAAAATATTCAGAATGTACTTTTTAAAACAGTCATCTATTTCTTCTTAGAAATAGAGTTTTGACTTCTCACCAGTTTGATCACTCTCCTGTGTGTAACCCTGCCCACCCCTTCAACCCTCAAGGAAAAAAAAAAAAAAAAAAAACTTTCATCCCAGTTCTTCAGTTCAGAGAATGGCATAATTGTCTACCAGCTATACAAATCAGAAAAGCCAGGACACTTGGAAACACACTGTATCTTTGTATTTATTTGATTTATTTAAGATTTATATAGCATTTATCATGGGCCAGGCATTCCTAAGCACTGTACAAAAATTAACTCACTTCACAGTCATAATGGCATGTTAACCAAAAACCAAAGCATAGAGACATTAAATATAAACCATTCAAGGTTGCCAAACTAGTAAATTACAAGGTTGGAATTTGAACCCATGTCCTCTGGCTCCAGAGTCTGTGTATGTAAACATGACATTGTGTTGTCTCTCTAACAATGATTAGGTTTTATTACTTCTTCCTCCTAGATACTTCTCAAATACTTTCTCCTTCTCCCTGCCATCAGGCTAATTGAAGCCACTGTTGGGGAGGAAGAATTTCCTCTGCCCTTCAAGAACCTTCTAGCTGGACTTAGAATCAAACTGACATGAGACAGATTAACAGGAGAAAAATCAAATTTAATAGCTTACGTATGGGGAATCCGCACAGACATGGAAATTCCAAAGACAGTCAGGCAACATGAAGCTTGTATGAGCTAAGGAGAGGCATAGGTGTCTGAGGATATAAAGGGGAGAAAGTTTCTTAGGTAAAGAAGAATCTCTGTTAATAGCTCTCTTCCTAGTAAAGCAGGCAGTTGAGTGGGAGGTAAAGAGCTTGGAATGGCCTTCCCTTGGCCCCATACACCACCTTCATGCTCCACATGATCTTTAGACAACTTCTTTTTTCCCCAGGTCATTACCCATGACCAGATTGCATGATTTCTTAGAAACATAAATCTGAACATTTTAGCCCTTAGCATAGAAACTTTCAATGGCTTTCCACTAATATTAAAAAAAAAAAAAATCTTTCTTTACACTGTCTACTTTGCAGCTTCCCTCCTCTTTTCTCCCTGTCACTCTCTATGTTCCAGATACATTAGGCTTCTAATTCTTCAAATGTCCTGCACTCCCTCCCATTTCAGTGCCTCTCCATTTACCACTCCCTTAGGCCATGGTTTCTCAGCCATGGCACTAGCAACATTTTGGACTGGATAGTTCTGTTGTGGAGGGCATTTCTGTGTAATGTAAGATGTGCAGCAGCATTCCTGGCCTCTACTCAATAGATGCCAGTAGCAACCACCAGTTTTAACAACCAGAAAAGTCTCCAGATGCTGCCAAATGCCCCTTGGGGGCAAGGGGTGGTATGAAAATCACTCCTATTGAGACTCATTGCCTTTGACTTACATGTCCTGGCCCCCTTTTTTGGTTTATTCTTATTTACTCGGCAAAACTTAAGATCGCTTCCTTAGAAAAGCCTTCTCTGATTTCAGGCCAGATGTTGCCGTCTGGGTTCCCTGGGAAGCAGACACTGGGACTGAAATTAGTGTGCAAGTGGTTTGTTATAAAGCACTCTTGGGATAAACATCTGTGGAAAGAAACAGGATTGGGCAGGAGGAGGCATTGGGCTGCAGTGTTATTTCAGGAAAGGCCCCACTTGACCCTGCTGAAGCTGGGATGGACCCTCTGAGCTGTCTTATGGAGTGAGGGAGCAGGACCTTTTGACCTCCAAGATGACGAGTCATGGCCTGCAGGCTGTGCTGGGAAGGAGCATGACCTTGGGTTTGGCAATTGTCTTTAGTGGAGGCAATTTGCTGAGGAGGTTGAGACCCGAAAGCTGTGTCTCAGCAGTAATTGCAACAACCCAGGGAAATAAGGCCTTGAGATCTGAAGGGGGATTTGGGCAGCACACCAAAGTACTCACTGCAGTCCACCCCTCGCACCACCCATATCCACTTATTAATGGAAATTCTAGTGGCCTTTTTCCCAGAGTAAATTCATAAGAGGAAGGTCAGCAAACAAGCCACAGTCTCTGCTGCTCCAAGACAACAATTATTGTTTCCCTTTTGTACAATTTATTAAAGATTCCTTCACCCAAAACTCTCACCTCTGCTCATCTCAGTAGCTCTCAACTGTTGTGACATAAATTCTCATCCCTGAGGGGTCTTTACCCCTCCTGGGCTGTGGCTGCTTCTCTCTCCATTAAAACCGAGCAAAAGACTAACAGGAGGGATACAAGTGAGTGACCTCAGTGCCAACCATATTCCTCCCTGCCTTCCTTGTGGAGCCAGATCAAGATGCCTGTGGGCAACTCAGAGGAGGCAACATTCCCAGCACTGGGTGGAATCTTTGTAGACTTGTTATGAACATGTGTTTTCATATTCAGTGAATATGAATTCAGTGAATACTAGTGAGATTAAGATTCTTTCAGCTGCAACTAACAGAACACTTAATTAAATGAAGGTAAAGCAATGAATGTATGCATTATCCTCGTCTAATAGACAAGGAGCATGGGGGTTAGAGAACCATCAAGTTGGTTACTTTAGTGGCTCTATGATGTCATGAAGAACTGAGGCTTTCCCTATTTCTCTTGGTTGTCATCCTTAGATTTGAACCTTCATGGCTGCAAGATGGCTGCCAAAATGCCAGGCATAATCTCCAATACAATCACAACTGAAGAGGAAGGTCGGGTTCTCCGCATATGCCTCTTTATGTCTTAGCCCTCTAGACAAGATTGGGTCACATACCCATGCCACAGCTGTCAGGGTACTTGGAAAAGTTAGTTTTTGATGATCTTAGTCTCTATCGTAGGGGGTGAGCTGTGACAGAAGGGAGAGTGGGGGCTGGTTGAGTGGGAAACCAGTAGATGCTGTCACAATATGCAGTGTGCCTGACGCATGGTAGGAGTTTTGTAAATTTAGTTTACAAATTTCCTCTTATGTATGTTTCCATCTCTCTCAATTGGTTTTCTAATTCTCTTTGTTTTTCTTTCTTTTTTGCTTCCCTCATTCTTCTTCACTTTATTCCTGTTTATTTTTCTGCCCATAAAACATATTATTAATCTTTTTAGCATAATAAAAGTTTTATTTCATTTATATTTTTAAAAAACTGAATGTTATATATTTCTCCATAAGAAAAAGAATACAAAATAAATTTTATTAAGTGACATTGATTATTTTCCCTTTCATAATTTTCATATGTGTAAAGCTCCTATCTCTTGGTATAAGCATAAACAGAATGACTACGAGGAGAAAATGAAAGAACAGAGGCACATACTGGAAGGGGAACTTAGGGTTTAAAAGAATGGGTTCCAGGGATCAGAATGAATGGGCTGGAATCCCAACTATTCCACTGTGTGATTTTAGGCAAGCTCCTCAAACTGCCTATCCCTCAACTCCCTCATTTATAAAGTGAGAAAAATAAAAGTATGTATCTCATAGAATCTTCATGAGAATTAAATGAGAAAATGTACATAATGTTATTCAAAAAACACTCACTAAGAAGTCCTTTGTCTCAAAGATCCCAGGTAGTAAACTACAGGAAGAACAAAGCATCTGGGTTCAAATTCAGACTCTCCAAATCTAGCCTCAGTACTTCTGTGCCAAAGTAGTTTCCAACTGATGAAAATCATGCCTTCTTACTTACCTTGTGTGGCTACATTTCATTGAAGAATTTATCTTTTATCCTCATCCCTTATTCTTGCCTAGCCTCCCCTCCCCTCATGAGTGTTCTTTTAAATTCTATGAGAAGGAGTCCCAAATCTGTAAGTTTAAGTCTCAACTCCTGTGTGACGTCATTATTCACATTGCCAGCCTCCTGCTGGAAGTCTCCGCTGGAACATCCCATCAGAACCTCAAAACACCACTGATTCACTGTATGGATTTAGACATACAAATGACAGTTAGGTTATCTCTGGGGTTCTCAGTGTCTGCAGTTAAGAAAAAAGGAGGGGGTGTCTGAGTGTCTCAGTCAGTTAAGCATCAGGCCCTTGATTTTGGCACAGGTCAGGATCTCCAAGTCCGCATGTAGCGCGGAGTCTTGAGATTCTTCCTCCGCCTCTCCCCCCACTCACTTGCATGAGTGCAAGTCTCTCTCAGGTAAATAAATCTTGAAAGAAAGAAAGAAGAAAGGAAGGAAGGAAGAAAGGAAGGAAGAAAGAAACAAAGAAAGAGAGAAAGAAAGAAAAAAAGAAAGAAAGAAAGAAGAAAGAAAGAGAGAGAAAGAAAGAAAGAAAACCGGTTGGGAGAGGTAGGGGTATGGATGAAGGAAATCACTGCTAAGACTTTATCTGAACAGTTTTTTATTCCATGCCCAAAACAAAAATTATCATCTTCTCCTACAAACTGCTTCTATTCCTGTCTTTCCTATTTCAGATTTATAACATTGGTCTTGTGAAATTGCATTTAAAAATTAGACATAATTTTGTCACTGTCATGTTCAAAGTGCGTTGGCTATTTCGTATTATCTGATGAAAACAATCCCACTTTAATCTGACCCTGACCTGAAGAAAACAATTCTGTCTTAGTCTGGCATCATCGCCTGGAGAAAACAATCCTGCCTTAGTCTGATTTTGACCTATATTTTCAGTCTAGCCCCTACTATTCTACTTAATACACTTCACATTCTGGCAGTTCATTAACATTATTTTATTACCCCCGAAATTTACTTCCTCTAATATAGACTTGGGAAATCCTACATGAGCTTCAAAATCTGGTTTCATTGACCTTTCCAGTGCCAATCACAGATAATTATGTCTTCTTCTGTTTCCCCCAGGTGCCTCCTTTAGAGCTCTTTACCACATAATATCTGGTTAATGTTAGAGTCATTCACTAGTTTTATTTTCCCCATTAGTTTGTAAGCACCATAAGGCAGTAGCCTTATTTTGTTCACATAACCTAGAATTCACACTGTCTAAAAAATTTTTACTATTAGCTTATATAGTAAAAATGTAAATGCTGTAGAATAGAATAATTTTAAAAGTGCTTAAAATGTTCAGATTTGCATGCAGTTTTAACAAGTATTGAATGCACTTGGGTCAGTGAGATGTTTCAAAATCGTGTGAAGTTTACTTTAGGTGTTTTCGGGTGTTTTCCCTTTCAAAGATTTGATTATTATATATATTTTTTTGTTCAACTAAGGTGTTGTCACTTTTAAAATTTACAACAGGAAAATAATACTGCCAGCTTTCACTTAACAGATAATAAATTTGTAAGACATTTGGAGTTCTTTGAATTAAAATCTGTAGGAATGCTAAATATTGTTATCTCATATCATTAGCATTTTATCTGGAAACCTCTCCCTCTAGGCACATATGGGATTTTTATTTTTATGCATAAATTTGCATAACTGCACTATCTTTCACAGACTATAGTCTTTAGACATTAATTTGACAAATATCATGATCAAATCATCAGTTTCAGTCTGGTTCAGTGGGTTTAAAACTTCTTAATGGAGGTATTTCCATATCTACTCAGCCTTCAGTAGTCTCTTTCTTGTCCAAAAAGATCCTTAATCAGTAATGACTGTAGATTGACATAACAAACACATTCATTTTCAAAAATAATTTACTTGGTTTTATTCAGTATTTTCAGATAACTACATGGCAGCATAAGATATTCAGGAACAAGTTTCTTCAGAAAGTGATCACCGACTGTACACAGGAGAAATCGGACACAGACAAGTGAGTAAGTGTGCTGTGGCATTTCATAGCTTATTTTCTTTAATCTTTGTATAACCTAAATGTCCCAGCTTTATCAGCCTACATGGAAAATGTCCTTACACCTACATGAACACTCCAATCCCTAAACTCTGTTAAATAACAATTCAACTGAACAAATTTTAAGGATTTAATTGCGTTTATTAAATCGAATCATGAATCACGTAGCATCCCATCTAGCAAATGGAGGGCCACAGAAAGGGAAAGGTTTTCAAAGGCAGGACAAGGAAGTCATTAACAGAAAAAAAAAAAAAAAAAGGATTGATTTGAGTGAGGTCACTTTCCTTTGGGGACAAAAGGGCCTTATTAGGTCGATTACCTCTTCTTCCTTTGGGGAATGGAAAGGGCCACATGACAGATTACCTTGTTGATGCTGACCCGAAAATTCCTGACAGATTGGTTACAACTGCATTTCTGGGGGACGTCGAAACTGCAATTTGGTTAGATATGAAATCCCAGTTTGGTGGTTTCACCTAGCATAAGTGACTCCATTTAGCGCCTGTAGTTCTAGCTTTTGGTTTTTTTTTTTAACAACTGTCATCTGCTTCACCACAAAGTCTCCCATCCCCACCTTCACCCAAGTGTTTATGGGTACTGCTTGCTGGTTCTTGCCACAACTTAGTGGACTGGGCTTCCTGCCTCAGGCACAGACATATTCACAGACATTCTATCAGGAATGTCTCCTGTCTGAGGAGCTGGAACTCTCCCATCACACTTGCCAAGGGAGAAAAATCCTATCTTCTGTCTTACATTTAGTGGGGTCCCATAACATGTTGCATAAGTGCTAGGGTCTTGCCATCAAGGGAAACAGCTCTCTCAAGTCCCACACAGTCTCCTTCTGTGCAAAGCATGCAGATGTTATTAGAATTGGTACCTGCCTCTGAGCTGCACGCTGAACTATCACTTTACTTCAACTCTGGAGCCATATTTTAAGTGTGGAGGATTGTGCTAGATAATATTCTCTCTTAGAGCAAATCCAATATCAGAAACTCCATAATCTTTCATATACAATGACTGCTGCAAGGGCCTCTCTTAGTACTTCTGTTTGTCTAAATACCAGTAACAGGCAAAGTCCAAGTCTTGCCCCTACCCAGGACAATCTTAAAAATATCCACTTATCAGTGGATGCAAATAGATATCCAATAATTCCACTAGGTAGAAGTACTTGACTCCCAGATCTCACCCATTAATCTTGGCTTTTATGATGAGAAATTTTATAATTGTAACTCATATTAGAGGAGTGATCACTGATGTAAAAAGAAAAGTATTCTCATGTAAAATGCTTCTAAAATTGCACCCATCAGCATAAATTTTCCAAATCAGAGCCAGACTGCCCAGTTTCATAACCTCACTCATCAACTTACTACTTGTATGGCCTTGGGCAAGAGTGTTGGTTAGTTATCTCTTGCTGTGTAACAAATAACCACAAAATTAGCAGCTTAAACCAACACACACACACACACACACACACATATATATATAATCTCATAATTTCTATGGGTAAGAACTCTGGGCAAGATTTAACTGGGTTCTCTGCTTCAGGGTGTTTCACAAGTCAGAAACTCAGGTATCAGCCAGGGCTGGGTCTCACATGATACTAGTCTGGGAAAGGGTGCCCTTCCAAGCTTACTTTGTTGTTAGTAGGGTTCTCTTCCTCAAGGTTATTGGACTGAGGACATCAGATTCTTGCTAGCTGTTATCTGCAAGCCACTCTCAGTGCCTTGTCACATGGTCCTCTCCATATGGCAGCTTACTTCACCAAAGCCAGTGCAAGAATCAATAGAATGACAAGCAAGATAAAAGTTAGAATCTTATGTAACCTAATCACAGAAGTTATATCTCAACACTTTTTCCATACTCTGTTGGTAAGAAGCAAGTCACAGTTTCTACCCACTTGTAGCAGGAGGTGAGGATAACAGGAAGCCATCTAAGAGTCTGTCTACCAAAATAAATCACTTAACTTATTTGTGTATCTGTTTTTCCCCAATATATAAAGTGGGGGAGACTAGTGAGATAATAATAGCACCAACCTCATAGATTTGGGAAGATTAAAGCAGCTGATCAATTAAAATATGTTTAAATAATATAACTGTGTCTGGTACATAGTATATCCTCAATAAAAATTAATTATTTGGGGGCGCCTGGGTGGCTCAGTCTGGTTAAGCATCTGCCTTCAGCTCAGGTCATGATCCCACGGTCCTGGCATCGAGCCCTGCATCAGGCTCCCTGCTCAGTGGGGAGCCTACTTCTCTTTCTCCCTCTGCCCTCCACCCTGCTCGTGGTCTCTCTCTCTCCCTCTCTCTTTCTCTCAAATAAATAAATTAAATCTTTTAAAAAAATTAATTATTTGTTTTCTTGCTCATGTGTCATAAACTTAAATCAATCCAAATTTTGGCCATAGTCACAGCCTCCTTTCTTTGATCATTCAGTTACCTTTATCATGTTTCCCTCTTTCCTCAAATCTGACTTCAAAACATCTTATTATCCATCAAGGCCTACTCAAATAACACCTTTTCCAAGATTTATTTCTAAGTATCCATAGCTGTACATTCACTCATCAACTTACTATTGTCTATTTCTTCTCCACTGTAACAATTTTACTTCATTTACAGAAGTGGTGATTTTCTGTCTAATACTATATTTATAATCATGCATGTCTCAACCCACAAGATAATATACTATCTGATGCTAGGGATTCTGTTGTTGATAATTGTATCCCTACAATGGCTAGACGTTCAATAAAGACTCATTGTATTGAACCAAAAATTAGACTTTGGTCTAAAATTTTGTTATTGATCAGATCAATCAAAGAAAATGTTAGAAAGAATCATGGGAACAGTATAAGTTGAATAAGATATAAGGAATTAGCCTGATAATTGTCATAGGAAAAGATAAAATTTACTAAAAGTAGACTGTCAGGATTGACACTTTATTCCAAATCATATCTATTTGCTAAATTACTGTTCTTGCAATGTTCTTATGGGATATTGAATAACGCAAACTCCTTTACAAATAGGAAGACTTGAACTCTCATTCCTCTTATGAAAGAAACTGTTATGTTTTAAGAAATGCTTATAAGCTTATAACGGGTAATTTGTACCAAAATCCCAAACTGTGACACACATAGAGTTAGCCCTTCCTGGTCACACCTCTGTGTACTTATCCTAACTGTCTAGAAGCATCGTGTAACCTCTCTCATCACTTCCTCCATATCTAACCACTCTTAAGGTAGTCACGTGTTCGCTTCCATGTCTTTGCCGTAATACCCCCAGATTCAGTCTCAGGCAGAAGCATTCAATTGACAAAGCTCAGGTCTGTGGTTTCCTTACACTTCAGTACTGGAAGTGAGATTGTGACTCCCATCTCTAGGATTTCTCTTAAATAGGAAAGGGGTTGGCTGCCAGGTGGACAAAAATGACCAAATATCCATTTTACCCTATTAATTTTGAATATAATATTTCTCTACATGGTCACATATTCTTCATCTCCATTATAATACTGCCCTTGAAATTTAAAGATTAAAAATTTAATCTAGTCCCTTAAGTAGACTTATGATTAAAGAATAAATTAGTAATCAAAAAAATTTCTGCAAAGAAAAGCCCAGGACCAGATGGCTTCACAGGTGAATTCTACCAAACATTTAAAAAAGAGTTAACACCAACCTTTTCCAGACTTGAAAGAAAGAAAGAAAGAAAGAAAGAAAGAAAGAAAGAAAGAAGAAAGAAAGAAAGAAAGAAGAAAGAAAGAAAGAAAGAGGAGGGATCACTTTACATCTCATTCTATGAAGTCAAATTTATCTTGATATCAAAGATAGAAATGTGATGAGTACTGGGTGTTATATGCAACTAATGAATCATTGAACACTACATCAAAAACTAATGATGTACTTATATGCTGGCTAACTGAACATAATAAAAAAAGATAGAAAAATACATTGTAAGAGAAGAAACCTATATACCAATATCCCTTATGAACATAGATGTAAACATACTTAACAAAATATGAGTAAATCAAGTCCAGCAACTTATAAAAAGAATTAACACCATGATTAAGTGAGATTTATTACAGGAAAGCAGGTTTTTTTAATATACCAAATTCAGTCAATGTAATACATCATAATTGTAGAATAAAGGACAAACACCACATGATTACCTCAAGAGATGCAGAAAAAGCACTTGACAAAATCCAGCAACCTTTCATAATAAACTAAGAGTAGAAAGGAATGTCCTCAACCTTATAAAGAGCATTTATGAAAAACTCTCAGCTAAAATCATACTCTAAAGTGAAAGACTGAATCCATTCATCCTAAGTTTGAGAAAAAGACAAGGATCTCTGATCTCACTTCTTCTATTCAAGACTATATTGGAGGTCAATTAGGCAAGAAAATGTAATAAAACCCATGTCTATTTGCAGATGACATTACCTTTACATAGAAAATCCTAAGGTGTTCACTAAAAAAACTATTAGAGCTAATAAATGGGTTCAGCAAGTTTGTATATAAAATCAATGTAAAAAAATCAAATGGATTTCTATATACTAGCAATGGGCAATCCGAAAATGAAATTAAGGAAACAATTCCATTTATAATAGCAACAAAGAATAAAGTACTTAGAAAAAAATTAACAAAAGAAGTACAGTGCAAACACTAAACTAGAAACCATTGTTGAAATAAATTAAAAGAAGGCCTACACCAATGGAAAGACATCTCATGATCAGGGGACAGAAGACTTAATATTGTGAAGACAGCAATACTTCCTAAACTGATAAACAGGTTTAACACAATCTCTACCAAAATCCCTGTTGCACTTTTGCACAATTGGAAAACTGATCCTAAAATACATATGGAAACCAATCAAGGGACCCAGAATAACGAAAAAAATTTTTGAGAAGGAAACAAAGGTGGAGGACTCATGGTTCCAGAGTTCAACGTTTAATACAAAGCAACAGTAAACAGGACACTGTGGTACTGGCATAAATCCAGATGTAGATGAATGGAATAGAAGTGAGCATCTTGAAATAAACCCTTAAGTTTATTGTCAAGTAATTTTTTACAAAGCGGTCAAGAAATTCAATGGAGAAAGAAGAGTCTCTTCAACAAATTATGCTGGGATAACTGGGTATACACAGGCAAATAAAGAAGTTGGACCCTTACCTTGTAACATATATATAAATCAATTAAAAAATGGATCATAGATCTGAATATAAGGGCTAAAGCAATGAAACTCCTAGAAGAAAACATAGGAGTAAATTTTTGTGGCCTTGGATTAGACAATGGTTTCTTAGATATAACACCAAAAACACAAACAACAAAAGAAAACAGACAGATTGGACTTTATCAAGTTCAAAACTTTTTAAAGGATACCGGCAAGAAAGTGAAAAGAGAACAACCAAGAAACAAACAGAGGGGTCTAGAGGGGAGGGGGGTGGGGGGATGGGTTAGCCCGGTGATGGGTATTAAGCAGGGCACGTACTGCAAACAATGAATCGTGGAACACTACACCAAAAACTAATGATGTACTGTATGGTGACTAACATACATATTTTAAAAAAAAAAGTGAAAAGACACTCCTGGTTTTAGAAAAAATATTTGCAAATCATGTATCTGATAAGGAACTCATGTCTGAAATATAAAATACACTTACAACTCTAAAAAGACAAATAACTGAAAACTTATGTCTATACAAAAACCTGCACACAGAAGTTTATAGAAGCTTTATTCATAACTGTCAAAATTTGGAAACAAATGAGATATACTTTAGTAGGTGAATGTATAAATAAACTGTGGTACATCCAGATAATGGAATTTAACTCAATGTTGAAAAGAAAGAAAGAATGAAGCCATGAAAAGACATGGGAGAACCTTAAATGCATATTACTAAGTGAAAGAAGCCAATCTGAAAGTCTATCTACTGTATGATTCCAACTATATGACATTCTGGAAAAGGCAAAACTGTGGAGACAGGGAAAAATATAAGTGGTTGCCATGGGTTGTGGGGAAAGATGGCCGAATAGATGGAGCACAAAGGATTTTTAGGACAGTGAAAATAATGAACCCATATCATTACACATTTATCCAAACTCATAGAAAGCACAACACCAGGAGTGTACCCTATTGTAAACTATGGACTTTGGGTGATTATGATGTGTCAATGTAGGTTCATCAACTTTAACAAATGTACCATTCTGGTGGGAGATGTTGATAATGTGGGAAGTGATGCATGTGTGGGAGGCATGGGGTACGTGAAAGATCTCCGTACCTTCCCCTCAATTTGGCTGTAAACCTAAAACTGCTCTTTTTAAAAAAGTCAAATTATATGTTAAAAAAAAAAAAGAAGGGGTTCCTGGGTGGCTCAGTCATTAAGTGTCTGCCTTCAGCTCAGGTCATGATCCCGGAGTCCTGGGATTGAGCCCCGCGTCGGGGTCCCTGCTCAGCCAGAAGCCTGCTTCTCCCTCTCCCACTTCCCCTGCTTGTGTTCCCTCTCTCGCTGTGTCTCTCTCTGTCAAATAAATAAATAAAATCTTAAAAATAAATAAATAAATAAAAAGCCAATTTCATAGAAACAGAGATTGGAATCATGGTTGCCAGGGGCTGGGAAAGGGAGAAATGGGGACATTTAGGTCAAAGAGTATATAAACTTTCAGTTCTAAGGAGAAAAAATTCCGAGGATCCAATGCACAGCAGAATGACTATTCTTAATATGGTATTATATACTTGAAAATTGCTGAGAGTAGATTGTAAGCATTCTTGCCATTAAAAAAAGTTAACTATGAAAAAAAAAATAGTAGGAAGGGAAAAATGAAGGGGGGTGGAGATCAGAGGGGGAGACGAACCATGAGAGACTATGGACTCTGAGAAACAAACTGAGGGTTCTAGAGGGGAGGGGAGTGAGGGGATGGGTTCTAGAGGGGAGGGGAGTGAGGTGATGGGTATTAAAGAGGGCATATATTGAATGGAACACTGGGTGTTATATGCAAACAATGAATCATGGAACACTATATCAAAAACCTAATGATGTAATGTATGGTGATTAACATAACATAATAAAATAAAATTTAAAAAGACCAATCAATTAAACGTTAGCAAAGGAAATGAATAGGCATTTTTACAAAAACAAGATATACACATGTTCAGTAAGCACACAAAAATATGCTCACCACTATTAATCATTAGGGAAATGCAAATCAAAACCACAAGGAGATACCATTCCACATCCCTAGCATGGCCAAAATAAAAAAGACAAACAATAGCAAGTGTTGTCAAGGATGTGGAAAAATGGAACTCTAATATATTGCTGGTAGAAATGTAAAAGGGGCGCCTGGGTGGCTCAGTCAGTTAAGCGTCTGACTCTTGGTTTTGGCTTGGGTCCTGATCTCAGGTCCTGAGATGGAGCCCCTCGTCGGGCTCTGTGCTCAGTGTAGAGTCTGCTTGAGTTTCTCTCTTCTTCTCCCTCTGCCCCTCCCTGCTGTGTGTTTCCTCTCTCTAAAATAAATAAATAAATCTTAAAAAAAAAAAAAAAAGAACTGTAAAAGAGCATGGCCACTTTGAAAAATAAAGGTTTCTCAAAATGTTAAGCATAGAATTACCATGAGGTCCAGCAAGATCCATTCCTAGGTATATGTCAAGAAAATGGAAACATACGCCCACACAAAAACTTATACACAGTGTTCATGGTAGCATTATTCATAATAGCCACATGGTGGAAACAACCCCAATGTCCATCAGCTGAAGAATGAATAAACAAAATGTGGTATATCCATACATGGAAAATTATGTGTAAATAAAGGAATCATTTGGTGATAAAAAGAAATGGAGTACTGATATGATACATGGTACAAAAAAGCTGTAATTTAAAAGACAATATAGAATGTAGAATAGACCTAGAGAGAAAGGGAAACTTTTATATCTATGTTAACATTTCTTTTTTTGCTTTAATACTCTATGCTGTTTAACTTTCAAGCTGTCATATGTTTATCCATTGAAGATTATTCCAACCCCTGTTTGTCCAAGTAATTTTAAAGTAATTAGTTTAATTCATTCTTTTAATTCTGTTGTTTCAAAACTAGTGCCCGTCAAACTTATCAAACCATCACCAAATACATGTGTAAGCAGATTGAAATATATTGACTTTAGCAAAAAGTGCAACAGATTCCTATTAATTATTGGAACCACAATTTTGTTAAACTTAGAAGTATATTAACCAAATTATGTAACTTATGTAAAGTAGAATACAATCATTCTAAATTTCAGAATAAACAATTTGCTTTGCCAAGAGTAAGAGAAAAACAACAGCAGTAGCAAAAACAATAGAAATTGTTTTACCCCCATGCCAAGGTGGGTTACTTTCTTCCTTTGAAAATAACTACAGTCTTTTTTTTAAATACCAACGAATGAGCTCCTAGATGTTTCTAAACTTGAAAAGTAGTCATGGACAGTTTGTTTCAAATATCATGCAACTCTTCTAGCCTATCCAGTAATGATCCAGTTATTTGTTAGCCACCTGGGAAATGTGGGTGGTGTGGGTTGTCCAACTATCTTTTGATTATGTCCTTGGAAAGGAGTAGCAGGTGCCATGCCAATGTTCCTTTGGGATTCTCTTAATGCCAAATAGATCGTGTTTTGAATTCCAGTCAGTCTCATCCCTTAATACGGATGAATTCAACCCAGAGTCATTAAATAATACTGCGACATATAAGAGTAGGGTTACTGCAGTGTTCACAAAACCATGGCCAGGAAAAATATGTATCAGAGGGCAGCAAACTCTAGTTTTCCTTGTTGTCTTCTAAACTGCACATCATATCTATATAATTGAGCCACAAGCAGCAAAGTGGTTGTACTCCTCCTTTCCCAGGGTTCCAGTAAGAATTCCCCTAATGAATCAGACTGATGAAATATTTCAGCTGTAAAATTACAATGTAGGACTGACAATATAGTCTCATTTACTTTTTAAGGAAACCTGTCTGGTAAATCGCAAGTCTACATATCTCACATTGATTAATTTAATTAGGTACTTTTTAAATGTCATTTTTCTACCCACAGAACTTTGAATTGAGTTTAGCCTTAAAAAGTTAAACTAAGTAGAATAATGAAATCAATTACCCTATTAGAATTTTTAAAAATGTCTTTGATATCTTTTAAACTTTATTTATGCAATCGTAGAATAAGATTGACAGTATGTACATTGAAATACATATGTAATTTAATTCTGAGTAAGAATAAAGCAGATGAGTAAGGGAAAATATCTTATTTTTCTTCCTATTTGAGGCATATTAAAAAATTAAATGTAAATTTCTTTTCTTTTTCTTTAATTTATTTTTAAAGATTTTATTTATTTGACACAAAGAGAGAGAGAGAGAACACAAGCAGGGGGAGCAGAGAGAGAGGGAGAAGCAGGCTCCCCGCCGAGCAAGGAGCCTGATGTGGGACTCCATCCCAGGATGCTGAGATCATGACCTGGGCCTAAGGCTGACGCTTAACTGACTGAGCCACCCAGGTGCCCCTATAAATTTATTTTCATATTTTGTAGTAGACTAACATCTAGAGCAAAGCTTAGGAGAACTTGATATTTTAAATTAAAAACAATAGCTCAGTCTCTCACTAATTAGATCAAGAATCATTTGTCAAATGCCTGTATGTCAGGTCCTATAATAGGTAACTTTGGATATTAACTGTATGGCCCATTTAATAATATCGATAAAATTAATATTAGAGTGTTCCTTTGTGGCAGGCACTGTCTACCACTACTCTTATTTTACAGATAATGCAACTGAAATACAGAGAGGCTAAGTCACTTGCCTAAGGCCACACAGCTAGAAATGCAAAACTGTGATTCTAATGGAGGCAGCCTGGCTCTGAAGACCTCATGCTTCACCACTAGGCCATTCTGGACATTTTATCTTTCAACTAAACCTGCTCTCAACTAAACCATTTTCCTCTTCCCTCTCTTCAGTGAGATCAATATACAGCACTTTGGCTTTGCAATTTTCTTTCATTTCTTCATAGTTTTGGACTTTTCCTTTCTATTTTTCTTCTCAACCCTGTTGTTGGCTCAAGCATCCCTATTTTCATGTCATGTTGTTATGAGATACGTCACAGAACCCTAATCCTGGATGATGCCTTCATTATCTGATCTTGTTTTTTTTCATTTTTTATGAGATTCTTGAGGCTCCAAAATGGTAATAAGCTTATGCATTTGGCAGATGTGTCTGAGTCATCAGTGATTGGACTAGTTTGAGCGACTAGCTAAAGATACTCATCTTGGTATTTGTTCATTCTGACAGTTTTTAGCCTTGGTGTATAGAGCGACTCATATGTCAGGCAATAATAGTTTCAGTCAGTACTCTTTAGTGATATCTCCAGAAAACCATCTAATTTCCCAAGGGTTGTGATCATATTAGTCACACATGTCAGACTAAGTCATGTTTCTTTTCTAAAATAAAAAGCAAGAGATACTGTAATCCCCAAGGCAACAACAAAAGAAGATTTTCAGAGACTTAGTGAAACTCAATTCTCTCAAAAAATAGGCAATGCTTTATACTGTGAAACTTGTTCATCTTAATCAGTGGAAACAAATGTGTTCTTCATTTAAATGTAAAAATGTAACAAGTAATAGCTATTAAATTAAGAATCATAGTAATTTAAAAATTATTTAAAAATCATAATGATTATTAAAAAATAATACTGCCATAAATTTACAAATAGTTAATAAATATTTTTTTTGTTTCCTTCCTTGTTTCTTATCTTTTTTTTTGGAAATAGAAATGTATCTATTTTAAAATATATTATTCTTTAACCTATTCTGAGACATTATTATTATTATTATTTAAAGATTTTATTTATTTATTTGACAGAGAGAGACACAGCGAGAGAGGGAACACAAGCAGGGGGAGTGGGAGAGGGAGAAGCAGGCTTCCCACTGAGCAGGGAGCCCGATGCGGGGCTTGATCCCAGGACCCTGGGATCATGACCTGAGCTGAAGGCAGACACTTAACGACTGAGCCACCCAGGCGCCCAGAGACATTATTATTTTTTTAGATTCTATTTATTTATTCGACAGAGAGTGAGCGAGAGCATAAGCATCGGGAGCGTCAGGCAGAGGGAGAGGGAGAAGCAGGCTCCCCTGTTGAGCAGAGAGCCCAATGCGGAGCTGGATCCCAGAACCCTGGGGTCATGACCTGAGCCCAAGGCAAACACTTAACCAACTGAGTCACCCAGACACCCCCTATTCTGAGATATTATTAATTAACATTATTAATATCATATATTTTTTTGTGTCAGGAGATAAAGAGCCAGCATATCTGTTTGTTATCTTAACCCCACAATAACACAGGAGAGCAGGAGGACTCTGGGGGACTCATAAATGTTCGGTGACCCATAGGTTAGTCTGCTAGGAAGTACCAAAGCCTGGTAGAGAACACAATTCTCCAGTCTCTTAAGTTGGTGCACTTTCAATCCCTTGGTTTGTCCCTAAATGTGAGGAGGAAGAGAGAAGTCATGGGTAATCCCTGTCATTTCCTTGCTGTCCATACAGTGGCTCAAAGACTTGAGCATATGAGAATTACCAAAATTCTCAATACTTTGTTTTAAAGTCAGGATTGGGGCCAAAGAGTCTGTATTTTGATAGTCATATCTGTTGATTCAATTGCCCGTTCAAAGTCCAAAACTTAAAAATTCGACTGTGTTCTAATTCTATCATAATTTTTTATTTTCAGTAGGCAAATCTTTTTTTAAGATTGATTGATTGATTGATTGATTGATTTGGGGCAGGGAGAAGCAGAGGGAAAGGGAGAAAGAGAATCCCAAGCAGAGTCCTCGCTGAACGCAGAGCCCCACTCGGGGCTCCATCTCACCACCCTGGGATCATGAAATGAGTGGAAATCAAGAGTCAGACACTTAACCAAATGAGCCACCCAGGTGTCCCTTCAGTAAGTAAATTATAGGAGTCATTAGATAAGGAATATGATGGGCAAACAGAATGTGAGCAGTAAATTCAAGGGCAACTGAGGAACTAGAGTGAGAAGAGTCATTTAATTGCAAAGAGTACATTTTGGATATAAGTGTCTCTCTAAAAACAATGTTTTCTGTTCTTACTACAACTGTTTTTTTCTTTTTCTTTTTTTAATTTTTGAAACTGGGCTGCAAATCTGGAAGCCAGTTTCTTTATAACATTTTCCATCCCTACATAAACCCCAACATTTGGAAGAAATGTCTGTTACGTGTCATTTTTGACACTTCTAATCTTTGTCCCTGAAGGAAATTGGCAATGAAAAGAAAAAAAAAAGAAATTTCCAAAATCCAATAATCAAATTAAGTTTAACTTCTATCCTAGAAACAAGCAAGCTATTTTCAGAATTATTCTCAAGCCATTCATTTTCTTAATATTTGTTTCAAATTTTCCTTTGTTGGAAGATTTTTTTCTAACTGTATAATTAATGATTTCAAGATGTTTTCTGGTTCATCTCTAAAAAGTGGTCATCTTTGCGATTTAGGTATTAAGTTTATAGCCTACTGTGATTACATCAGACACAGATTTAGAGTTTTATTAGATACTGTAATTACTTCTTTTTAGATTTGGTACTCTTTAGTTAAATTATAAAACTTGAAATTGAGAATGTGATTTTAAACTGTAATTTCTGTGTACACAAAACATTTTTATTACTGACCTATCACTTTATTGAAATCTGCTATAATTGACTGACTTACCATTTTTCAGAAATGATCAGGCTGTTTTTTTATTTTTTTAAAGATTTTATTTATTTGTTTTGAGAGAGAGAGAGCGTGCACAAGCAGGGGGGAGGGGCAGAGGGACAGGGAGAAGCAGACTCCCCGCTGAACAGAGAGCGCCATGTGGGGTTCAATCCCAGGACCCTGAGATCACGACCTGAGCCGAAGGCAGACATTTAACTGACTGAGCCACCCACACGCCCAGATCAGGCTGTTTTTAACACTTAAAGACAATAAGCTCCTCAAGTTAAGAGTCTGTGTCTGATGTATCTGTGTGATCTCCCTCCTCAGCACACTGAATACATAGAAATTGTTAGTAAATATCTATGTAATTATTTTCTGTTGTAAGAGTTTTGAAGACACACAGAGCAGCAGTCAGATTATGAATCTTCCAGTTACTCATTTTCTCACTTTAGACAAATTAGTCAACCTCCTGTTTTCTTCATCTGTGAAGTAGGAATAAAAAAAGTACTGCCCTCATAGAGTTAGCTTGAGAATTGAATGTAAAGCATTTTACATGGTGCCCAAGCCATACCAAGTTCTCAGTTGAAGTTAGTTATTTTTGATGACCACATGTACATTATAATGGCAAACTATTGGGCAAAACCCAAATATGAACGTAGAGGAGATTGGGGGGAAAAAGTTATATATGTGTGGAATGTTACATACAATGGAACATTATACCACGATGAAAAGGGATAAGGAAGTACTTTAGGTACTGATATGGAACTCATTACAAGAAATGTTTTTCCACTATGGAAAACAGTATAGAAGATGCTCAAAAAATTAAAACTAGAACTACCATATGATCCATCAATTCCACTTCTGGGAATATACCCAAAGGTAACAAAAACACTAACTTGAAAAGATAACTACACCCCCATGTTCATAGCAGCATTATTTACAATAGCTGAGACATGCAAACAACCTAAGGGTCCATCGATGGATGAATGGAGAAAGAAGTTGTGGTGTGTATATATATATATATATATATATATATATATATATATATATATATATATATATATAATGGAATATTCAGCAGTAAAAAATGAGAAAATCCTGCTATTTGCAACATGGATAGAACTTGAAGGCATTATAAAGGTGAAACAAATCAGGCAGTGAAAGAAAAATACCATATGATTCATTTATACCTGGAAATCTAAAAAAACCAAAACCCAAAAAACTAAAGTCATAGAAAAGAGGGATTAAACTTGTAGTTATCAGAGGTGGGACGGGGAGGGGGAATTAGAGAAAAGTGGTCAAAAAGTACAAACTTCCAGTTATAAGATAGATAAATACGAGGAATGTAATGTCCAACATGAGGGCTGTAGCTAATGCTGCTGAATGATACATAGTTGTTAAAAGAATAAATTTTAAGAGTTCTCATCACAAGGAGAAATTTTTTTCCTTTCTTCTTTTCTTCTTTCTTTTTTTATCGTATCTACATGAGAAGATGGATGTTAGTTGAACCTCTTGTGGTGATCATTTCAGAATATACATAAATCAAACCATCAAGCTCTAGGGCACCTTAAACTTATGCAGTGACATCTGTCAGTTATTTCTCAATAAAACTAGAAAACATATTGTTATCTAAAAAACAAAACAAAACGTAGTGCAGAATGGGCATATATGCCACCATGTGCAAAAAAGAAAGGGGGGGGCGGGATTATATATATATCTCAGTGCGCTGGAGAAATCACACAGATGAATCAGATACAAACTCTCATCTTAAGGAGGTTATTGTCTCTAAGTGTTAAAAACAGCTTGATCGTTTCTGAGTAACAGGGAAAAAATATACATGCATATGTAATCTGTACATATTTGCTTTGTGTATGCGTAAGATATTTCTGCAAAAGTACAAAAGAAAATGATGCCATATTTTGCTTAGGGGGAGGAGAATTGTGGTCTTGGAGACAAAAGTAGGAGGGTGATTCTTCTCTGTGTTCACTTCTGTATTTTTTGAATTTGGAATCAAAGGAATATATTATTTATTTAAAATCTTAGTAAATGTAATTAAAATTGTTTGGAATGCCAAACTGGGGAGAGCATTTAAACCCAGACTGTAATGAAAAAATGATAATGATCACTAAGAAAAATTATTTTATCATTCATGCAAAAAAACCACTCAGTGATTGTAGACAATGTTCTCTTAGGAAAAAATTAAAACTGTTAACATACTTCTATCGAAAATGTAATAAGAAAAACAAAAAATGTCTTCCTTTTAGTTTATAGGTTTTATTTTTTCCTCTTGGTCCCATAGTAGAAATAGTCTGCATATTTTCATGTAATGAGCATCTTTGGTAATGCCATATATCTCATCTTTATTGTACTATCCTAAATAATTTATTACTATATTTAAGTGAACATCATATTTAACTAGTGAAAGTTGACAAAGGCTGCCCATGCATAAGAATTTTTTCCTGAAGCATCTACATTCCTTCTGCACCATATAATTATAAATGACATGATTTTTATGGTATCTATTAATAAGGAATAAGTTATTATAGAGTCCAGTGTCAGAGTCACTCAGAAATCACCATTTTATGTTCTCTCTGATACGGACTGTGCACCATTTTATGTTCTCTCTGATACGGACTGCACTGTGGTTGTTTAAAGATCATTTCAGGACTATATTACTTAATGATTTTTGAAAGATAAGTCAGCTTTTGTTTTTATTTAAGAAGAGTAAAAACTGTAAGCCACACGACAAGAATGATCGGCTAAGCAACCATGACTTTATACTTGAGACTTGTTAGAGAAATGCAAATGACATCTTTCTGTTTGATCTAGAAGAAAAATCCCAGTAAGAAAATATTGCATCTTTCTTGTGACCAAGAATAGTCTTATAATAGATTCCTTATATGCTAGGACTGAAAAGTGATGTTGCTTGTCAAAGTGAATGGAAAAAATAAGTTCAATATAATTAATGAAATGTTCGTTAAATACAGATGTCTGTGTGGGGGGAGGAAACTGCCTTTCATACACACCAACGACTTCATACTTACCTTTAAAACAAATAGAACATGTTAAATTAATTATGTGGAAAACACTTGTTCCTAGAAGCAGTTTAATCAATTCTGTTTTGATTTAACTCTACAAGCATTACAGAGCAGGGAAAGACTTTTAAACAAGATTCAAGTACACTCCAAAGGGCAAGTACTTTTACATTTGAATCTCTCAGATTAACAAATGTCTATATTAAAAAGGGTGCCAAAACCAAAATTGAGATATAAAAACATGTTAATTTATATAAAGCTCTTAGAACTATGTATAGCACATTACAAGGGCTCAATATATGTTAAAATTATCAGTAGTTTTTTGCAATGGAATCAGAAATATAAACCCGAAGGAAGGCTAAATCATATTTTTCTTCAAAAATATTTAGCCAAACTATACCTGCAGAAAAGTACACAAATGGGCGCCTGGGTGGCTCAGTCGTTAAGCGTCTGCCTTCGGCTCAGGTCATGATCCCAGGGTTCTGGAATCGAGTCCCACTTTTCGGCGGGAAGCCTGCTTCTCCTCTCCCACTCCCGCTGCTTGTGTTCCTGCTCTCGCTATCTCTCTGTCAAATAAATAAATAAAATCTTTAAAAAAAAAAAAGAAAAGAAAAGTACACAAATCCCAAGTGTACAGCTTAATGAATTTCCACAAAATGAGCACACCTGCCCAGATCAAGAACTAGAGCACGGTCAGATTCCAGAAGTCCCTTCAAACCCCAAACAATTGTTACCTGCCCCTCACTTCCCAGAGGTAGCTCCGATCTTTTTTTTTTTTTTAAAGATTTTAATCATTTATTCATTTGAGAGAGAGGGACAAAGAGCACAAGCAGGGGGAGGGGCAGAGGGAGAGGCAGACTCCCGGCTGAGCTGGGAGCCCGATGCTGGGCTCTATCCCAGGACCTGGAGATCATGACCGGAGCCTAAAGCAGACGCTCCACCATCTGAGCCACCCAGGCGCCACTGAGGTAGCTCTGATCTTAACATGGAACACCATGGTTCAGTTTTGCCTCGTTTTGAGCTCCATTTGAATTGAATCGTACAGTATATATTTACATTAGTTTTGTACTCTGTGTAAAAGTTTACCACAAACTTAGTGGCTTAAAACAACACAAATTTATTATTTCACAGATTCCATGGGTTAAGACTCCCACGTCATGTGGCTGGATTCTCTGAAATCAGTCTGGATTCACAGGTTCTGAAGCTGACCTACACCAAGATAAAGAAGTGCTCCAGGAGCCCCTAGAGCTTTGCCAGGAATAATGGCATTGATTTTAGGTCAAATCTATTACAGAGTACAGCGGTATTTTTTAGACCCAATATTAGAGCAGCTTTTTTATAGGCCACAAAATGTATAATATTTATATATGTGTAGGAAAAATTCTGAAAGACTTCGAAATTGACCAAAAATGTATTCCTCTAGCATACCCTTTCAGGCTTTCTCACTCTTCCATTGTCTTTGCACTATTTTTACAGCCCTGCAAGTGGTAACTGATAATAAATGCAAAGATTCTTCCCCACAGAAGTAAAAATTCATTGTGTTAGCTGTGCAATTTATTACTTGAGGATAGACCCGTTGTCCACCTATTTGTAAACTTTTTTCAGCATTCCTTACTTGCCTATGTATGTGTCATTCTTTTTTAAGTTTTCTTTAAATTCCAGGTAACATACAGTGTTATATTCGTTTCAGTTGTACAGTACGGTGATTGGACATTTCCATGCATCACCTTAATCCCCATCACCTATTTCACCCCCCACCCCATAATCATCAGTTTGTTCTCTATAGTTAAGAGTCTCTTTCTTGGTTTGTATTCCTCTCTCTTTTTTCCCCTTTGCTTCTTTGTTTTGTTTCTTAAATTCCACATGGACATGTCATTCTTTAAATTTTCTTTTGAAACTGGTTGTAACATCTGACTGATTTCATCATCTGTTTAGTTAAATAACATCTTTGACCTGTGTTCATTTTATATTTGCATGAGAGTCATGCAAATAGATTTTTTTAAATCTATTCTAAAACATAACTTAATAATACTTTGACTACTGTATATCATATAAATGCTTATTTATAAAAGTTAGAACAAATTTACTCTAAGTAGATTCAAAGATTTACAAGTATTCCAACTTCAAGATACATTTTTAAAATTTATTTTGAGTTCTTCATCAGGAATGAAGTGGAACTTTATGTTACTTTTCCAATGGTCTGCAGAGTGTGTTTTATAGGATTCATCCATAATTTGGTAACAATGTACATTTAATCATATTACTAAATCATTTTAGTAATTTCCCATGACTCTTCTGGTAAAACCCCACATCCCTAACTGGCCCCATGCTTCCTCCTCTGGAAGTTTTCCACACTCTAGAAATACTGGTCTTTCTTCAGTCTCCCAAACACAGCACGTATATTCCTGAACTCCAAATCTTCACCCATGCTATTGGTTTTGCCCAGAAAGCCTTTCTCCACCACCTACAATGGCTCCCTTTTATTTCTTCCCATCTTCCTTCTTTTCCCATTCCTTCCCTTTCTTTCTCATCTTCCCATCCTCCCCACCACTCCCAGAGCTTTATTCATTCCTATCCAACCTTTAGATTTCAACTCAAGTTTCTCTCCTTCAGGCAAATTTTCCTAATTCCACCCCCAAAACAAATCAGATCCCTTTGTTGAGCACTCTCAGCCCCAGATTTTCTTTTTTTCTTAAGCATTTAACCCACTTTGTAATTATGTATTCAAGTTTTTGGATAATTTAATTAACTTTTAAATTACGGTCCAGGTCTGTGTGGCTCACCTGTGTATCTGCAACGTCTAGTAATTTTATGTGTACTTCTAACATATTGTGTGTACTCAATAAATACTTAAATACATTAGCATCTCGGGTGCCTGGGTGGCTCAGTTGGTTAAGCGACTATCTTCAGCTCAGGTCATGATCCCAGGATCCTGGGATTGAGTCCCACATCAGGCTCCCTGCTCTGCACAGAGCCTGCTTCTTCTTCTGCCTTTGCCTGCTGCACCCCCTGCTTGTGTGTGCATACTCTCTCTCTCTCTCTGTCTAATAAATAAATAAAATCTTAAAAAAAATACATTGGCATCTCACTACTTTTCTTTGCCATAAGGTCAAACATGTGAAATTGTCACTCTTCAAATGTTTTTACATATTAATAATGATAATTTCTAAAGTTTCAACTAAGTAACAAGATCTTTCTAGACATAGTTATTTTGGATAGGGTGCAAATGAATCTTGGAGGTGATTTCTTCATGTGACCATTGTTCAGCACTGACTAAAAATTATCTGGATCCTGGACTCAAAGTCTGTCCCTTACTATAGTGTGGCATGACTTCAGAAAAAGTTCAAAAATCTCTCTGTGTCTTATCTTTGTCACTTATAACAGGGGAAGTATATAAGTAAGGTAATTGTAAGGATTAAATATATTGAAAGTCGTGAATACATTTAAATTGGAATTAGTTCAGAGTAATATTAGCCATTTTTTAAATTTTTTAAAAGATTTTATTTATTTATTTGAGAGAGAGAATGAGATAGAGAGAGCATGAGATGGGGGAGGGTCAGAGGGAGAAGCAGACTCCCTGCTGAGCAGGGAGCCCGATGTGGGGCTCGATCCCGGGACTCCAGGATCATGACTTGAGCCGAAGGCAGTCACTTAACCAACTGAGCCACCCAGGCACCCAATATTAGCTATTTTTTAAAAAATACTTTTGTGATCTGATTTCACAAGAAATTTATGTTTTAAAAAAGTCCCTATCATCTAAAAGCCAGTAAATATTCAGAATCTTTAGAGTTGTCAGTGACAGCCTTAAGTGCTTGGTCAATGCAGATCCTTTGTTTTGGAGGAAACAAACATGACAATATTGCAATAAACACTGATAACTGGTTACTTCAGTAGCGACATTTTTCCACATGATAGGAGGAGAAGGGAAATAAATTAACATTGTGTTGTAATTTATCAATCTGATTAGTAAAGCATAAACACAGGACCCCTCCTGCAGCCATACTCTATGGAATCTAGATGGTCTTGGATTAGTTTAGTTTCCTTATGATATCCTCTAAACATATTTGAATGGTGGACATGAGGATTCCAAGAATAAGCCCCTCAAACTGAATGCATTTCCCTAAAATGTTCTCCAGATCACTAATAATGTTAGTTGTTTCATGACAAAGGGTCTACAATTAAATAAATTTGGAAAAACTAATTCTCCTCTTGATGTTTCCCAATAAATGTTTATACATTAAAGCTCTAAGAAGTTTATTAGAAAAGAAACATACTTGACTGTAAGCCATTGATGTCCAAGTTTACTACAATAACTCTTTTTAAACATTATACCTATGAACACTTTGAAAAACTAGAGCCCATTAAACACACTTGGGAAGCCCTGATTTTAAGTAGTCTCCAAACTATGTATGTTAGAAAACAAAATTCAATGGGGTAAATTTGAAGATTTAATTGGCTCTACTAATGATTCATGAATCAAGCAGCAGCCCATCTTCTCAGACAGAAAGGAGCTCTGAGGAGCTGTACAAAATGGAAGAGTTTTATCGGCAGAAGAGGACAGATAAAGGAAGTTTCTAAAAATGAGTGGCTTGTTTCAGGCAAAGTCACCTTCCTTTAGTGGGTGGATGGGGTCTATCAAGCCAATTACCTCATTAATCCTGACCAGGTGGTTAAAGGTTCACATTCCTGGGAAAGGCTGAAATGCAATTAAGTTAGGTATTAGGTCTTGGTTTACTGATGTGGGGTTTAGCACAAGTGACTCCATTTTGGTCCCATTGTTTCTTTTTTAACCTACACTGTTAGAAAGAAAAATTCATAACGTAATCATTTAAAGAGAATTTATGGAAAGGATTGTAAACTGTGATATCTTTTGCTAGCTATACAAACACATAAATGTACTCCTTTATATTCCAGTTTATGATAAATAACTTCCAAAGTAAAATTCCAAACTTCAAATTAAAAAATAATAGGAACAATTACATATAATTTTACTTAAACTCAACATTCTGTATAGGGACTACATTTAGGGCAACTTTAAACTAGTGAAAATAGTATATTCCATGACAAGCGTATGCAAATAGGAAAACAGAGCTACTTAATACACTGAAAAAAAAAATCAGGATAGGAAAACTTCCCTTACCTGATTCTCAATTATGGTTCTGAATAATGATATGCAACCTGCATTCACTCACTTTCATAGTTTGGAAGATTTCTCTGAAAATAAAGCTGCAAAGATTATGTGTATCTCACAATTGGCTATGTTGTCATAGGGTTACTCTATAATTAAATTTATTCAGATTTTTACATACGTTTTTCTCTCTAATCTCTTTACCCTGAAACATAATAGAAAGTTTTTAGTACTTCAATAGTGATTGAAGCTGGACAAAGTTACTTTTTTAAAAAGATAAAAAATGAGAAGTCCCTTTATGAGAAAAATACTTGCCAGCCTTGAAACATTTGTTTTCATGCAGATAGCATGAATTCTTTTGTGGAATATTTAAGTGTGAGAGGTCTACTAATGCCACATGGCAATGAGCACGATTATCCACTATATTTTTCTGTCTAGGACATGAATAGTCCATGAAGCATTCTTGCTCTCATTCTATAATATGAGTTGTTTTGGGTAAATAGCTACCCAGTCAGGGATTTATTTCCTGGCTCCTGTTCATCTAGGTGAGGCCATGTCATTAGTTCTGACCAACAGAATGTGAGATATGATGACATGTGTCACTTCAAGGCCAAGGGGCCAGTGTCTGTCTTTCTATGGACCCCCATGTGACCACCAGGCAACTCTTTATCTTGTAAATTATATGTGATTATTTGTGACACAAACATTCATGTTTCTTTCTAGGGTTTCTGATCTAAAATCATTTGTTGATCATTATGTGTGTTAAAAGATAATTTTCAGAAAAAGGTAAAATCATGATGCTCATACAGACATAAAAATGAGAACTTGTTAAGGATTTTTTTCTATTCACTGAGTGAGAGAACCATTCCCTCAGATGTTATAACCAGCTCAAAGCAAAAGCACATACACACACACACACAAAAATGCACATAAAGTAAGAGAAATGCTGAAGTACGTTGTAGAGGCAGGACCATTTTCATAGGGAGAGGAGAGATGTTGAAATAGCCAATTAAATCTCTACCAGACAAGACAAAATGTGCGTGTTTATCATTTACTACAATTTAAGAATTATCAAATAACTCAAAGACAATGAAAAGCTAAAATCAGATAACCTGGAAGGATATTTTATATACAGGCAGTGTGTAGTCTCCAGTGAAACTCAAATTGTTTCCTACATGTGCAAGGAGATGAATCAGAAGCCAACTTGCTGTTTAATGCTTTTATGTAAGCCATCTAATGGCAGTTTACACTGATACTTTTTAAAAATTTACTTTACCTTGTCTTTATTTTAAATGTATTGTCTTAGATGTGTTATTAAAGTAATAGATATATTACCATAATTTTTTCAATATTTTGATAACTGTATTTCTATATTGTTATTTTCCTTTTGATCTTCAGTATTTTCCTTTATATATTTAAAAACATCATTCTGGGGCGCCTGGGTGGCTCAGTTGGTTAAGCGACTGCCTTCGGCTCAGGTCATGATCCTGGAGTCCCGGGATCGAGTCCCGCATCGGGCTCCCTGCTCAGCAGGGAGTCTGCTTCTCCCTCTGACCCTCCCCCCTCTCATGCTCTCTCTATCTCATTCTCTCTCTCAAATAAATAAAAAAATAAAAAATAATAAAAATAATAAAAAAAAAATAAAAACATCATTCTGAGAAGGAGTCAGTAGGATTCCATAGACTGCCAAAGGCAACCATGGCAAAAAAATATTAAGAATCTCTGCTCTAGTAGAAAATAATTAGGAAGGCATACTAGCAATGTTTGTTGGTTGTTATTGGCTGTGTTTGGCATTTAGCTCAGATAAGAATGGTCCAGTTTGCAAAATTGAAAGTGAACAGTCTAGAGATTTAGACCTTTCAGGGTTGGGAAAAAATTACTGCAACAGATACTAGTCTTATGACTAAAAATCTTGAACAGTGGAGGTCCGCTAAATATATGGTTTGCCATACAAGCATATTCAGATTACCTCAACGTAGTCACTATCAACTTAAAAGAGAGAAGCACTGGGGAGAAAAAAATAAGGCTGGCCTAAGAACTAATGTCTAAGAAAGAAAATTTTATATTGCTCTGGCACATGGAACTGGAAACAAATAGATCAGAAGCTTACAAAATTTGGAAAACATATTGCTAAAGAAACCAGCAGTCTACCTTTGACTCGAGCTTCAAACAACCACTGGGCTCCCAAACTTGCATTAATATGAAGACAGTTGCAAAAGAAGTTCACCCCCAAGAAAGGCACATAACCCAAAATCCACTCCAAATGAAACCATCAAGATAATGAACAAAATAGAATATCTCAGAAGATAATTCTGGGCCATGGTTAAAGGGGCCATTGAGAACAAGGAACAAATGAGTTCCTTCCAGAAAGTGGAATCAGGGTTTAAATAAAAAACTTCTCCTCTTATTTGGGTAAAGGAATTCACAGTGCCTGCCTTCAGGTTTTCATTAGTTCTAAGGACAAGTAACTGTTATGTGTGCAATGCTTACTATGGTATTGTGATATAATAAGAAATTTCTATTTTGGTCTTCATTCCCAGGTCCTGGCCAGAGCTCCTAAAACCTTTGTAATTTCCTGAGTGATGGGGGATAACAGGAACATCTTATACAAAGCTCTTAATCTTTTGAAATTTTATGGGTGATAGGATAGTCTTTTATTCTAATGAGGTGACTCTTGATGGGTTTCTGGATGAGGGGCTGATCACGAGAAAGATCAAACTTGATTAGAAGCTTATAACTTTCAGCCCCATCTCCTATCTTCCAGGGAGGGTGGTGGAGCTAGAGATTAAGTTAATAATCAATTATGCCTATGTGGTGAAGGCTCCATAAAAATTTCTAAAGTACGGGGTTTGGAGAGATTCTGGGTTGGTGAACACATCCATGAGCCAGGAGATGGGTGTACCCTCAACTCCCAAGAATAGAAGATCTTGAACTTCTGGACCTCGCCCTGTGTATCTCTTCATCTGGCTATTCATTGGTATCATTTACCATATCTTTTATTACATAAAGAAATGGCAAATGTAGGTAAGTATTTGCCCGAATTCTGTGAGCCATCCTAGCAAATTGTTGAACTAGAGGAGTTGGTCATGGGAACCCTAATTTATAGCTGGTCAGAAGCAGGTAACAACAACCTAGAACTCTCAATTGGCATCTCAAGTGGGGGCAGTCTTATGGGACTGAGCCCTTCAACTGTGGGATCTAACACGATCTCCAGATAGATAGTGTCAGAACTGAATTGAATTATAGGACCCTGAGCTGATATCAGAAAATTGGCCAGTATGGGGGAAAAAAACCTACACATTTGGTGGACAGAAGTAAAGTGGTGTGCACAGTAGAGGAAAACACAGTTCTCCTTTGGTTGGTGTAGAGAAGTTTTCCCAGACTATTCTGTTTTCAGAATGTGAGGCTTTATGGCATTTTTAATTTTTTTTTTTTGGTCTCTGCTTCATGACTATGTATTGGATGTTGTCAAAGTGGAGGACTGAATAGACAGAGGGTTTTCCTTTTAGTTCATGTGTTGCCAGAGTGCAAGGAACCATATCCACCCCTGCTGGAGAAAATCATTCATCACCCAGAGATTTTGAACTCTTAGCCAGATGTGGTAGCTGGTTGAAACTTGTAGTTTCATCCCTTGAAGAAGAGATGCTTACACAGTGGACCCTTGGGCAACACAGGAGTTAGGGGCGCTGATATCCTGCAGTTGAATATCCAAATGTAACTTTTAACTCACCAAAAACTTAGCTACTAAGAGCCTACTGTTGACCAAAAGCCATACTGCTAACATTAACAGTCGATTAACACATATTTTGTATGTGATATGTATTATATATGTATTCTCACAATAAAGTAAGCTAGAGAAAAGAGAATGTTAAGAAAATCATTAGGAAGAGAAAATACATTACACAGCTGTCTGGTATTTATAAAAAAAAATCCACAAATAAGTCGACCTATACAGTTCAAACCCCCCGTTGTTCAAGGGTCCGTTGTATTTTTTGTAGGAGAAAAAAGGTTTGGATTCTTATTTGGTGTCAAAAAAGGCAGATTGTGGCAGAGATGGTTAACTGTGTATCAAAG